>NC_068986.1:18938967-18941001 GCF_001194135.2 Octopus bimaculoides | reverse complement strand
ATTATTATTATTATTATTATTATTATTATTATTATTATTATTATTATTATTATTATTATTATTATTATTATTATTATTATTATTATTATTATTATTAAGGTTACTATTATTAACCCCAAGATTCCCAGTTCGATTCCAGGCAGTGACCTTAATGATAATGAGTACCACGCTCGGTAGAGATGTTTACTGCCTTTGAGCACTCTTGTTGGACGAAGGAGAGAACCGGCGAAAACGTGCATTTACTCAGTAGAGTCAAAGACCATAAACTTTTAGGAGGGAGAGAGCCCTAATCTCGCAGTAGCAACTGCGACTTCTTTTGTATCCGATGATGTTGAGTACTTGATACTGGCAGGCAAATTCGTCTGTGGTCTCGAGAGTGGTATTGGACTTCTGCAGGGTGTCTCGCATTTCCATATTTTCATGTAAACCGTTGATTGACTTTTAGCATCTACATTATGCGTTGCATTCTATGATTGGTCGTAGCGAAAGGAAGTAGAACATTCGATGCAAAATTAACTGATGGAATGAAGTCACTCGTCAGCGTGAGGATAAATCTCAATGAATACCCACCAAAAAAGGCGCTTATCACTGCCACATGTGCGCAAAAGAGTGTAGATACCTAGCAGGTTTGAGAAGCCTTATCCGTGCTGCTCATGTAGGAGAGAACAGTCAAAAGATGACATTGCTCGAAATCGACTTGTAGACATCAAGTAAGTATGAATGTATGTATGGATGTATGTATGTATGTATGTATTAATATGTATGTATGTATGTATTAATATGTATGTATGTATGTATTAATATGTATGTATGTATGTATGTGTGTAAGCATGTATCTATGTGAGTAAATGTATGTATGTATGTACTCACATGTGCATGTACGTCTGCCTGCGTTCATGTTTGTTTTATACACATATATCCGTTTTCCTTCTTTCAGCTTTTGAAAACCAGAGGCATATTTTATGGAAACATTTGATATCGATATATTTGTGAAAGTGATAAGTAGATACGATATTTGAATTAGAGATTGCATCGTTAGGAAGAAGTTTACCGGAATCTTTGTTTGAAAGTGATTCTATACGCCATAGTTATAGGAGCTTCTGTTATATTAGCATGTGACCGGGGGCTGGGGAGAAGCTGTTGTATTTGCGATGAAACATGTCTATAAATTGTGAGTAATCTTTTCAATGAGATGTAATTTTATAGTAGATACTTATAGTGAGAGAAAGAAACATGAAAGTTCTGGGCAAAATAGTATTTTTACGCGCTTTATTTATTGTCTACTCATCTACGAGATAATCTGCAAATTTTTGCATACCCTTTACGTTCGTTCATTCCTGGAAAAAGATGGCAAATCGTTTTATACCTTCTTGACATTACTAAGCAATAATAGGATAATTGAAATTTGTACACTACATTTCATAGTACTGTCAGAGACAACGCATCATTATCCTTCATTTGTGCCGTCTGTCTGCAGTTCATAAGAACATTGTATAACGTACTGCTAATGCTAGTTCTAGTAACGAGATTACGTAATTCATTTGTTTTTATAGGACAGAATAAATATAATTCTGTCCTTCACAATTGCAAACGTATCATTATGCCATAACATTCAGCTTGGGATTTTTTTCCAGTTTTTCTATAATTTCTGCTCATTTACGTTCCGGTACAGAGTTTGTCACGATTATATGCTTTGCATATATGTGGAATGTAAATGGTGCCAACATATATCTACTTCAGTTATACTATTACTAATGTCATCTAGTCATCTATATCTCTGTACATGTTATTGTATTAGATATTTGATTAAGCAATTTAGATGCTGATTCTGTTATATAAATTAACTGTAGCCTAATTGGAATATCACAAATATTGCTTTTCGTATATTACCATACGTACATAAATGCATACACAAATAGCTGCATGTATACACATATGCCTACATACATGCATATCTATCTATCTATCTATCTATCTATCTATCTATCTATCTATCTATCTATCTATCTATCTATCTATCTATCTCTCCATCTC
>NC_068986.1:18934479-18935565 GCF_001194135.2 Octopus bimaculoides | reverse complement strand
ATATATATATATATATATATATAGACAGACATAGCAGAAGTGAATAAACACCCTTATAAGCATTAACATTTATTTTTATATCGGAAGTTATACACACAGATTATTTACTAATTGTAATAATGTGAATATTTAAAATGTAGTAGACATGCGCTTTGCATTCTTCCATTTTACTGATCAAATGCCGAATATTGTCTTGTGGAATTTTTTGTCATGGTTCATGCAGTAATCTTGAAATATCTGGCTCTAAATATGCTGTCTTTTTTTCTTTTTATGACGTGTCCTGTTCATTATGTCCCAGAGGTGCTATATAGGTTTTATATCACTTGACGTGCTTGGCAATGAAAGCTTTTAAATTCTATTGTCATCCGTTAAAGTTTGGA
This sequence comes from Octopus bimaculoides, assembly GCF_001194135.2. Classification (NCBI taxonomy): domain Eukaryota; kingdom Metazoa; phylum Mollusca; class Cephalopoda; order Octopoda; family Octopodidae; genus Octopus; species Octopus bimaculoides. The sequence goes on along the minus strand of NC_068986.1, from coordinate 18,935,185 downwards.
TCATCTTAGCCGTGCGACAAGGAGCTCAATCTTCCATAAATAAAGAGTATTTACTCATTTCACCACTGAAGAAGATTTGAAGGAATCCTTTCTACAATATGGACGCGTATTTATCTGAGTTTATATTTCCCTCGCACTCCACCAGCTTCGATCAACCATTGCTCCAAATTGCTCCCCAGACCATCACAGAATAGCTGCCATGCTTCATTGATGGTTGCAATCTTTCTTATCAAATTCTTGATCACAGTATCCAGAACCACACTCGACCACTATCAGGAAATACCGCGAATCTGGACTCATCAGAGACTATGACAATGTCCCAAAATACTAGTGGCCTCTCCACCGACCATCTCACTAGCCCAATCTTACTTCACTTGATGCTGGCTGATCGAAGAAGTGGCTTCCTTCAAGGTTGCTCTGTTATAGTAACCAAGTTTGTGGAAATACTTGACAGCACGTCTGGCACCGACATTGGCTTTCTAGCAGTTTTCAAGGTCCCGTGTGACAGAAGTGTTTCAACTGTGTTGAGAGGTACAAACGACCTGGGCGGAATTTGAAATCAGTACGTAGCAACATGTGAAATATCGCTAAGCATTTCAGCCAGCGTGCTAACGATTCTGCCAGCTCGCAGGCTTACAGACACACACACACACACACACACACACACACATACACACACACACACACACACACACACACACACACA
>NC_068986.1:18932711-18934308 GCF_001194135.2 Octopus bimaculoides | reverse complement strand
TCTCTCTCACTTCCTCTCTCTCACTTCCTCTCTCTCACTTCCTCTCTCTCACTTCCTCTCTCTCACTTCCTCTCTCTCACTTCCTCTCTCTCACTTCCTCTCTCTCACTTCCTCTCTCTCACTTCCTCTTTTTCCCTCATTTGCATTGTTTGTTATACACCTCTAATATTACACACACACATAGATAAAAATGCATACGCACACAGAATCACACATAAATAATCACAAACGCACGCTCCCAGAATTTGACAGAGACGGAGACAGATAAAGAGAGACAGAGGGCCAGAGATGGAGAAAGAAAGTTGTTATTAAAATTCTACATTTCTAATGGTAAAGCTATAAAGGTTTTCAAATACTATAGGAAATTTTTAACAATCTCTTTCATTTGTCTACATTGAAAGTAAATTAGATTAGCAACTAGATTCGATTTTTAAAATTCTCACGTGTTAATGTATTATAGTGCTTGCATATATTTCTCATAGTTTAAATATTACAGTCAGTGACTCCTTTAGATGTGCGAATCTTTTTAAATGCGAAACAATTACTTGAAATCATATATTATCTTTTTGAATATAAAAGTTTTTCATTTGAGACATTTAATAATGGCAGCGTTCCATTATTAATTGTTTCTACAATTTGCATGAGATATAATTTCCTCCCTGTAAATCTACTGATACCATCTGAATAATTTAAATAAATATAACTTGATATTAACATATGAAATATTAACTTATTTATTATCTATCTTGCTACTTGGAATCACATAGTTTGAGAATGCTTTAAATGAGAAGATATAAATCCTATTTAAACCTAATGTGGCTTCTGCAAAATATTTTTGGTTCAATCTCGTTCCAGAACTTAAATCAATTTCTGGATAGACATGTCCAAAATTACTTGTAAGAGAGTCTGGCAAGATAAACTTCATTTAGTGTAAGAAAAATGTACCATAGATTTTATCACTACTAAGTATAAGGAGGAATTGATCACTGGAAAGGATTTTGAACTGGCGAAATAAGTCTATAGATTTTTGACACAACTATGTATGTATGCAGGCATGTATGTATGTATGTATGTATGTATGTATGCATGGGTGCATGCATGCATGCATGCATGTATGTATGTATGTATGCATGTATGTATGTATTTATCTATCTATCACTATCTCTCAATCCAGAGACGCGTGTAACCTTAAGGTATTTCTGGGGAGATTCAGCGTTACACAGTGTGACATGGCTAACCCTTTGAAATACAGGTAAAACAGAAACGGGAAGAAATAGTGAGAGAAAGTTGTGGTGAAAGAGTACAGCAGGGCTCATTATCAGCCCCTGTCGGAGCCTTGTGGAGCTTTAAGTGTTTTCGCTCAATAGACACTCACAACGCCCGGTCTGGAAATCGAAACCACGATCCTACGACCGCGCGTCCGCCGCCCTAAACACTGGACCATTGCACCTACACACACAAACACACTGACAGACACACATATGTATGTATGTATATATTTCTGTCGCTCTCTCTCTCTCGCTCTCTCTCTCTCGCTCTCTCTCTCTCGCTCTCTCTCTCTCGCTCTCTCTCTCTCGCTCTCTCTCTCTCGCTCTCT
>NC_068986.1:18930847-18932025 GCF_001194135.2 Octopus bimaculoides | reverse complement strand
TAAAAACGGAAAAATACGAAAAACAAAGGCAAATTTGGAGGAAAATAAACATAACCCAAAAGAATAGAAATAATAGGAAAAAAAGACACAAAATGACAACGTGCAAAATTGGTTGAAGCAACAAAGTAAAAGATACAAAAATTCAAAAGTCCTGTGGCATAATCCAATTTTCGGATTGCAAATATCCAAGATAGGAAAACAATTCCTCGCAGCGTAAGATAGGTGCTTCCCCAATACACACAAATGCCACAGTATATTCAACAAGGATATAGTGACTGTATCGTACGTAACATCTAACAATATGGAGTACTACATACATAAATACAACAATAGGAAAATTAACGTGCAAACATCGCCCGAAGACAATGAACAAACAGATCAAAACAACACAGGATATAGGGCCAGTAACAAAAATATACAAAAGAAATACCTACAAAAACTTAGATAACGTTACCCAACGGTCGCAATAAAATTAAAACAAAATCTAAAAAAGAATCACCATAAAGATTACAACATCAAGAATGTTTCAGACATTAACAATCAAACAGAACATTACAAAAACATAATAATAAACAAATTACCAGATTAAAACGAAAATAATAATAGTACAAATATCTGCACCTGCCGCAAGAAATCCGCATGTCCACTCATGAACCAATGTGTCCCAAAAAACATGATATACAAATCCACAATCACTACACCACAGCACAAATACGCATGCATAGGTGTCTCAGAAAAACAATTTAAGTGTCGTTATCGCAACCATATCTCATCATTCCGAAAGGTAAACAGACGACACGTAACTTCACTAGTAGATGTGACATGGAGATTGAAGGCAGGTCGATAATACAAAATGCACACCCATGCAGTTCGCTATCAAGTACATGCGAACCTTGCTTTGAGGAAGCCTTATGCATCCTGCTGAGTAATGAGAACCTGATAGACAGGCAAATTCAGTCGAGCAAAAATATATATTAAATTCAAACCATGACGGGCGGAGGGGATAGCTTTGAAGTCAATGATTTTAAACTAACGGAGACAACACTAGAATGTCCCCTCAGGTAACACAACTACATCTCAATATACAAACAGTTACATAATAAAATACCTGCATTTTGGGATAACTAGTTTCCCTGGAAAGAATTGTAGTGACTAAAAAATAACTGTCATTGACTCCA
>NC_068986.1:18929923-18930837 GCF_001194135.2 Octopus bimaculoides | reverse complement strand
ACCGCTAAGTTACGGGGTCGTAAACACAACATCATCATTTCTCAAGCGACATCGGGGGGGGGGGGCAAACACACACACACACACGCGCGCACACACCTCTGTTTATGTATACATACCAGCGAAATCCACGAGTTTCCCATTGTTATTATATCCTTTTTCTTCTCCTATATATACCTATATATACATATACGATTGGCTTCTTTCAGTTTCCGTTTACCAAATCCACTTACAAGGATTTGGTCACCCGAGGCTCTAGTGGAAGGCACAAATGCCTAAGGGGTCACGCAGTGGGACTGAACCCGTAACGATGTGATTGGTAAGCAAACTACTTCCGACATAGCCACTCTTGCGCATATATATATCATAGAAGAGTATCAGATATTCTCCGTGTAAAGTAGACTTAGTACTACTCAAGAGATTTAAACTTGATCCGGTATAAAATTAAATGTAGGGATGAACTCGTTAGACAGATCAATATATAAAATATATTAAATACGTAAAATATAAAAATGATTCTACAGTTCTATATTTAAGAGATGTATTATGTACATTATTTACATTATTTACATTTGACGGATATTTGTTCTCATCTTGTTTGTCGTTAACACAACGTTTCGGCTGATATACCTTCCAGCCTTCATAACAATAACAATAATAATAATAATAATAATAATAATAATATTAATAATAATAATAATAATAATAATAATAATAATAATAATAATAATAATAATAATAATAATAATAGAGTCAAAATTAAAAGAAGAGTGTCATTTGTTATCTAGTGAACGATATTTCGACATCTCGTGTGTCTTCAACTGGTTCAAAAAATAAATTTGTCAATCTACTTCATTTTGGTTAATATAGAAAGGATTGAGGTAACTCCTCCTGAAGATATAGAGTCAAAATTAAAA
>NC_068986.1:18928544-18929463 GCF_001194135.2 Octopus bimaculoides | reverse complement strand
TGCCATTTGTTATCTAGTGAACGATATTTCGACATCTCGTGTGTCTTCAACTGGTGAAGACACACGAGATGTCGAAATATCGTTCACTAGATAACAAATGGCACTCTTCTTTTAATTTTGACTCTATATCTTCAGGAGGAGTTACCTCAATCATTTCTATATTAATAATAATAATAATAATAATAATAATAATAATAATAATAATAATATCGAAAAATACCACAGGTATGAGAACACAGTTTGGGAACTTCCTCAAGGCACCTGATGAAACGTGTTGACAACAAATAAGATGAGGACAAATATCCGTCAAATGTAAATAATGAGAAACGATTCTATCTTTGAAATTGTTTCTTTTAGCACCTGAAGGCGGAGGCTATGTACAAATATTATTTTGGACCACCGAAGCCTTACAAAAAGCTGTTGAATTTGTAATATTTTTGTTCGACCCCTTTAATCCTCTATATCATCTGTAGGGTAAGTCGGATATTCCTGTGTGTCCATATATATATACACTTGTGGTATTTCAGCTGCATAATATGCATTATACACTGATTTGTCGAAGCTGCTTATCTCTACATTTACATCTCTGTCTCTCTCAATCTCTGCCTCTCTCCCTCTCTGCCTCTCTCTCTCTCTCTCTCTCTCTCTCTCTCTCTCTCTCTCTTTCTCACTGTTTAGGAATCCATATAATCTCGAAATACGGAGTAATTAACAGTCGATGACTGAGGTGGGGTTAGATTTCTTTAGGTATTCTGTCCCATACTTGTCTCTCATTATGTGTTCAAGTATTTTCCACTGGTTGGTGATGCCCTGTTCTTATTGATTCTTCTTTTGTAATTTGTCCTGTACTTATCACTCGTGTGTCTACTTATTTTTCACTCGTTGGTGATGTCCTGTACTTGATGTATTATATATATAT
>NC_068986.1:18927264-18928277 GCF_001194135.2 Octopus bimaculoides | reverse complement strand
TATATATATATATATATATATATATATATATGTTAATTCTCTAAATGAAGTATTAACAGTAACTGCACGATAAAGTGTAGTATATTGCCACTTTAGTGTGGCTGACCCCTAGGGGTGGATGTTACTGTTGCTTTTAGCCCCAGGAGGACATCTCCTCCAGCTGGCTTATCGACACACGACTGTGTCCTGTTTGCCATGTTTGTATGTGCGTTTGTGCGTACGACCACACTCGAAACAATCATACTCAGGGGCGAACGGTAAATCATAATAAATATCAATACAACAGGTGCGAAAAGAAAACATAAAAAATTTTCCAGAACTCTCCACAATGATATTAATAAAAGCAAGAGCGATAATCAAAGGAGTTTTATTGCAGATTATCTTGTGATTAACGAGTTGTCTTGAAGATTGTTATTCTACAATAAATACTTTTATTTCTCAACATAAATATCTTTAGCCGAAGACTAGACTTGTGGCACCTTATAAACACTTTTCATTAGTAGAAACATTAATATACGCACTTGGTGTAAACAAGTTTCTTCCATGTTTCATGCCATAAATAACGTATAGTTTTCAGATAAATTGTGACTGAACTAGCAGTATATCTGAGGGAACATGTATGTGTTCAAACACATACGTGTATGCGGTATGTGTGTGTGTGAAGTGTGTGTATGTGTGTGTCTATATATATATATATATATATATATATATATATATATATATATATATATATAGATAGATACATAGATACATGTACATGTATGCATACATCTATATATATATACATATACGCACATACATAGATAGTTGTGTGTGCGTGCGTATATACATGTATGCATACACATTATATATACTACACATATATACATATGTATGTGCGTGTGTGTGTGTGTGTGCGTATGTCATGTGTCTGTATACGTATACATGAAAATATAGACAGATGTATTTACACTCTTGAGATTATTTTCGTTTTAGTGTGTGCCGATTCATGTGAATTATATATATATATATAT
>NC_068986.1:18925457-18926735 GCF_001194135.2 Octopus bimaculoides | reverse complement strand
TATATATATATATATATATGATATCTCCTTAATTTTCTTATACGTTTTCTCACACAGTCTACTTATTTACTTTAAGGAAACTGCTCGCTACTGATATTTCGGAGCACATGTTCAAATAAATTGTATTCGTATTCAATTTAGAAGTAAACTAAACGAAATTAAGAAACCAGTAATAATAATGAAGAGCGGATGTATCAGTAAATTCGGAAAGATGAGGACGGCAACTCCATAATAAGCATAAAGAACGCAGACAATATAATTTATAACCTAATTCCAAAAGCAATAGACGATCTAAAACAGCTTTAAAATAAGACTTTAAATATGTTTGCTTGTACACGTACGTATATATAAATATAAGCATATGAGTGTAGCACTGTGTGTGGGTATATGTATGTGGGTGGGTGTGCGTGCGTGTATTTGTATGCATCGAATAATCAAACAAATCTCACATTAATATATATATATATATATATATATATGAATGTAAATAAAAAAAAATATATGTTGTGGATGTCTACTCCTTTTACAGAGTTTGACCACGTCCTGTACCTACACCTTAGCATCATCATGGCGTCTGATGTGGCTTTTTAAACCAGACAATCTTCTGAAAAGACATCCATATAGATTGCACCTCTGATTTGGTCCACCAATACCTGCAGATACGTTCTGCTCTATGTGGATCTTCACATGTGTTTTGAGGGCTCCGTTGGATTTGCAAACCTTCTGGCATACACTGCATTCAAAGGTGTGTTACATGCATATTGTCAGAATAGTTGGTAGAGGTTCGTAAAGATATATATTTACTTGGAAATCGACGCGTCGTGTTCAATTGAATAATAAATGGTATATGTTATATATATATATATATATATATATAGTTATGGATCCAGGACGTCACCAACGGTGCGAATAACATGGAATACGGAAACAAACGTGATAGAAACGAAAAATTAATGAAATATGTAAACAACAAGAGAAAAAAGGAATACAGATCAAGTAAACACAGAGAAAGAACCCTTCGTCATTTCTCGGCTCTCTATTTACTCCTCATTTCGAGCATTCAACAACAATATGAGTCTTCAAAGACAATTACTACGATACATTTTAAGATACAGTTTAGGATTTCTGGAGGGTCAAAGTTGGGAACCGAAAATTGGCAGTGAGACATAGAAGGAAGACTAACGAAAATAAACACGGAGGGTCATTAGACCTGAATGACAGGAAAATAGTGAACGCTGGGAGAGGCTTTTTCTGAAAAGAGAAAGGATAGAAGAGTGA
>NC_068986.1:18922560-18923288 GCF_001194135.2 Octopus bimaculoides | reverse complement strand
TATATATATATATATATATACGTATGCATACACGTATACATCTACATACATATGTACACACAGAAATACATATATATTATGCATTACAATGTACATATTTATATGCACATATTTATATGTAGATGTAGGAATACACACATACACAGACGCATATATACACACCTGTGTTCTGGTGTGCATGTATTGTGCGCATGTGCGTGTCATCGCCTGATCTGCAGTGTCTGGATATTTCATGTATTTGTGACGCCATTTTCATTCTAGAGTTTCGATTTTGTTTCATTTGCCACCATTTACTTTTCCTGCAGAAGAATCGAAATTAACAGTTAGCAGAATATACTCATTTCATAATTTGACCAAATTTGACCACATTTTAATGTAAAATATATTTTGCTTTTTGGGGGCCAAATTTCTATGAATTTTTCATTATTTCAAACACACACACACACACACACACACACATACACAGACACTCTCTTTCTTACACTCTCACACACGCGCGGGCGCACACACACACATGCACTTATATTCTACGTATATTATCTTAAATATATGTACTTGTATATATACATCTAAATTTGTGTTTATCTATGTCTCTATTTACCTGAATCTCTTTCTCTCTCTCTCTCTCTCTCTCTCTCTATCTACACACACACACACACCCACTCACACGCACATCCACCCACACCCACACGCACTCACACATATATATATATATATATATATATACA
>NC_068986.1:18918137-18922512 GCF_001194135.2 Octopus bimaculoides | reverse complement strand
CATATATGTATATATATTTGTGTGTGTATGTGTGTGTGTATAACAATAATTATAAACAAACACGAAGGGCTCTGTTAGTTACGGTTTGTTTATAAATATTATACGTAGTATTAGAGAGTTTATATATATAATAACTAAATTTAACTGAATTGGTGGGTGAACGTTTGGCCAATCAGATGTGCAAGGATCCATATTAGCCTTGATTTGTGTGTTCAACTTTGCCTGGAGTTAGCACATTATTTTCGGTGATTTGTTTGTATTTGATAATTCTTGCTTCAAATCGGAGAATAAATATTATAATGATATAAAATTATGCAGCTATTATTATAAGTGTTCCAAAGTAGCTTTCTTTCCGTAACTTACAAAGCCCTTCGGGTTTGTTTATAAATATAATATGTACTTTTAGACAGTTTAAGTATATATTCACTGAAATTGATGAGTGAGCGTTTGCGCAATCGGATGTGAAACGAACTATATTAGCATTAATGTGTGGGTTCAATTCTGCTTGGGGTTAGCTCATCATTTTTCTATGATTTGTTTGTATTTAAGATTTGCGCTTCAGATCCGAGAGTAAAGATTATTATGATATATTATACACACACACACACACACACACACACACACACACACACACACACACACACACACACACACACACACACACACACACACACACACACACACACACACACGCACACACACACACTCACATACATATATATATATACATGAGCATGTGGACAAACGAAAGAAAGTGTACTCAACATATTTATTGTGAGTATTATTCAAAAGTCTTATTCTGATTCGACGCTAATTCAATTTTGAAAGATCTTAACAGAGCCTTTCTCGACAGGCTGTTAATAATCCAATGTCTATTGCTCCGGTTCACAGGTCTACACTTCGAGAGTTACCATCCACTCTTTCTTTTTTAAGTAAACTCACTCGCGAACAACACTTCCATAGCCATCGTGAGTTTCCTTTTCAAGTGAGACTTGAAGAAGAAGTCAATGAGGCCTCTACCAAAGAGGAAAGTATCGGTCCTCATGACTTTCAGCCTCGACAAAGAAACAACTTCTTTCGTCACAGCCACCAGGCGAAGGAAAGCTGCCTTGCTTGCTCGATTAAAGGAAGGTGATGGGCCAATCATTGATATGGACTAGGTTGGGAGATGGATGGATCCGTCCTACACATGACAACAGTTGTTTTGAAATAAACCCACAAGTTAGCAATACTCAGACACTAAACGAGTGTGTTCAGAACAATTTCGTCCTCCTACGTGAACGTCTGATAGCATGTATTTGCGTGTTGAGTTTATCTCGAACTAGTAGTGCCCCTCACTACCATTCGGTAGCATTTCTAAATAATAATAATATGCTTTTTCAGCATCAACTAAAACTATATGGATTCAAACGGAACTTAATTACAAGACTAGTGCTAAGTCGATCTGGGTATTGTATTACGCATAAATATTTCAAGGTATTAAAAATTACTGATATAAGGGTATTGACGTATTAACATTGCACTTATATAATGTACAGTTATATGTATAATCAGATATTATAATTATGTCTTATCAGTAACAGTAAGTAGTGTTATTCAAGCATGAATAATGTCATCTGCTTACCATAATAAATATCACTTCCACAATACATCTGTCTGCCTTGGACATAGACACATTTATCTTAAGGTCTGTATGTGTGTATACATATATATATGTATGTATATGTGTGTGTGTGTATTTGTGTGTGTATAAATATACATATATATATATATATATATATATACACACACATATACACATACATATACATATGTGTGTATGCATTATTATGTACGTACGTGTGTATGTAGGTATGTGTGTATGTATATTTAATTGCCCGTCTTTATCAGTTATCACTACCAAAGTCTACCTGTCAATTCTCATTGCCTTCACCCTTGTTGGTATTGACATCATGGCATCATCAGTAGACTTTATATATATTTTTATCTATATTATTAATACTATACATCCGATGGTATATTATTGTGAGGCATAGACATGCTAGTTTATGAAAACATTTCGTTTCCTAAACGTGAGATCTCACGGTAACCAAGTAGTAATTTGGGATAATGACTTTTTCTATAACCCCAAGCCGAACAAAAGTCTTCTGGGTAGATTTTATAGAAAGTTACAAAAGAAGTCCAAATCATACATGTATGTATATATAATAATAATTTACATGTAATACATTACATGTACCACGGCCTCACGTTGTTGTGTTTTTTTGTATTTGTTGTTCTTTTGGGGGATTTACTACATATATAGCTACAATTATGATGATGATGATGATGATGATGATGATGATGATGATGATGATGATATTTTTACTCTAGGCACAAGGCCTTGACAATTTTTGGAAAATAGATGTTGCATTGCCAGGCGAGGAAACAGAGAAGATTGATAAATACCAGCCACTGCGAAATGAGATAGGAATGTTGCGGGGCATGAAGAAAGTAATGTTGATACCGGTAGTAATTGGAGCATTAGCAGCACTTTCCGAAGGCTTTGAAAAACATATTGAGAATATTGGAGCTGCTGTCAGGCTTGGATTGGTCCAGAAGCAACATTGTCTAGTACGGCTTGCATTCTAAAGAGAGAATTATCACTTTTAGTCACAGGAGAGGGTACTACTTAAAACCTGTGGTGATTTGTTATTGCTTGCTTTGAAGTAAACAATAAACGGTAATTAAGAACTACCCGAGAATCTGTCAGAACAACAACAACAACAACAACAACACTAATAATAATAATAATAATTATGATAATAATAATAATAATAATAATAATAATAATAATAATAATAATAATAATAATAATAATAATAATAATGGAGAAACTTTCAAAATACAAAGACCTGGAAATAGAGATAACTCGAATGTGGAATCTAAAAACAGAAACAATTCCTATCATAGTAGGTGCCTTAGGTATAATAAAAAAATATTCAGACAAATACATAACAAAAATAGCAGGACTTACAAATATATATAACATACAGAAAATTGCACTACTGGGTACTGCACACATCCTACGCAAAACACTTTCAATACAGTAAACATAAGAGCACCACGGCGAACCACAGCACATACCCAAGGCGCACAGAGCTGCGCTCGGTAGTGAAGTGAAAGCACGTTATAAAAATAAAACTACTGAATAATAATAATAATAATAATAATAATAATAATGGCATCTTCCAATAACTAGTGCTCTGGGTAGGCTGTATCCGACATCTTTGGTTGGCAAGCAGGCTACGAGAAGGAGCACTCTGAGTTTAAAACCAGGGGATCAAGGACCCTGCCACCTTGGCGGACTACCTTGATAGAGATGGTGTCTCACTCATTTGTGAGTAGAAATACCAACCAAAATAAATGAGGATAACGGTGTGAACTGGACTGGAATAAATGGTGAATGTACTGCATCCAACTGGTGCCCCACTGTGCAACAGGGTAGGCCCGGTGGTAATACTACAGCAGCTAGCCATACTACAAGACATAGTCTTTGTACTGGTCAAAATATGCAACGTGCCTGCAAACGCAAATGGTCTGTTGGTATGAACCAAAAGACGATCCAGGGCTATGAAAAACCCTTGCTAGGCAAGAAGAAGGGCAAATGTAGAGCTGTCGTTCAAAGATCATTAGAACTTTGGAACCAGCTAGGTATGTTCCAGATTACTGAAAATAAACTCATGAATCAGGTAAGAATATTTCAGAATAAAGGCTTTCTTAATGACGCTCAGATACAGACAATGAAGAAAAGCTTCTGTAGTGGTGATAACCTCGAGTAGAATAACATAGGTGAAGATCAGCGAATGCGTAGCCAAGGTGAAGTTGTAGTGCAAAACAGAGACCAGCCAATCGATATAATGTAGAAAACCCTGAATTACACATTAGACACACCCTACAAACTAGGAGTGTTGCAAAATCGGCATTACTTGGAACTGCACGCAAATTGCGTAAAGTAGTGTCCTTCTCAGTTCGTTGTTGTGACCTGACAAACACTACAAAGCCCCCTGTAAGCGCAATATCTTCAATCACCAACCTCACGATATTGTATACTGTGCGACATCTATAATAATAATAATAGTAATAATAATAATAATAATAATAATAATAATAATAATAATAATGATGATGATGATGATGATGATGATGATGATGATGATGATGATGATGATGATGATGATGATGATGATGATGATGATAATAACAATAATAATAAGAAGGATGATTTGAAATTTTGCCACAAGGGATGATGATGATGATGATGATGATGATGATGATTATGATGATGATGATGATGATGATGATGATGATAATGGTGATGAGGACGACGACGTGG
>NC_068986.1:18911833-18916833 GCF_001194135.2 Octopus bimaculoides | reverse complement strand
TCTCCCACGATAATTAACAACCGAGTATCAAAGCTTATAATGTACGTTAAGAAACAGTGTGAGATCTCTGACAGCAGGCCGTTGTCCGCTCTCACAGAATATACCAGAACAAAGAAAGCCGAGCGTTCTTAAAAGCAAAACAATAATGATAATAACAACGTTATATAAAGAAAATGTCAAATGTTTTGGGCCGTAACGTTTCGCCCTTTCTGTATAAATTAATTGAGATTTGAAGTTCGTACAATAAGAACAATATCTAATAGAGTTGCTTATCGAGAGTTTTTAGACTGGGTAACAAACTGCTTGCTTACACAACGATAGCCAATTTACATCAATAAATCTATTTACAAGATACATGATTCTTGAAGTGGAAATAAGCTTGACGTGATACATTGAAAGCCCAAACTCGGATGTAATTAGCGCGCTTGTATTGATATAAAAAGGGCGAAAATGATTTTCTTGAATACGTCCCTGGCAAGTCAAGCTTTTGTACCTTCAAAGACGTCCTTACCTCTGCTGATGGTAGTTGACGTAAAATTTGCCATTGTAATGTTGAATAATTAATACGTAATTTCCTTCTTTTACAAATGAGTTTTAATGCCTTATTATTTATACTTGTACATACTGATTCTAAATTAGTTGAATACTATTTCATTGCAACGTTATGCTGGTAGCATCCACAATTATGCAAAGATATCTGCCTTGGGTTTTACTAGGGTGTGTTAAATAAAACGATACAGAGCAAGACAAGAACAATTATAATAATAGTTTTAAATTTTGGCACAAGGCTAGCAATTTCGGGGAAGGGGTTAAATCATTTACATCGACGCCAGTACTTATGTTAGGGACCCTGAAAGGATGATATGTAAATTCAACCTCGGCGGAATTTGAAATCACAACTTAAAGACGGACGAAATGCCGCCCAGCGTGCGAAAGATTCTGCCAGCTCGCCGCCTTAGCAAAAAAAGAAAGAAAACTAATAATGACGATAAAGATGGGGATGATGGTGATGATGATGATGATGATGATGATGATGACGACGACGACGATGATGATTATGATGATGATGGTGATGATCTTAATGGTGATGGTGTTAATGATGATGTTGATAAATCAAATCATACGAAGCATAAAACTATAATTCAATACTCCTTAAAGAGTATTATCTACTTCCTGGAATACGTAGCTGTACTTGGTGGTGCAATAGAATCTCTCAAAGAACAGCTGAACACATGATAATAATAATAAAGCTAGGAATAACGAAAGGTAGTTGATGGGGATGTAGGCGATACGTAGGACGAAACAAAGATTTTGATTTCTTACATTAGAACGCGGGAAACCAAAAGTCAGTAATAGAAATATATTCCCTGAACATTATTATAATATTCTATCATCAACGGAACGATGAAATATTGAGTCGACACCAGTTAATAATTGAACTGACAATATAAAGAAACGCAAATAAATAGTGCAATGGGAGTTTGAGTGATACTTACAGTTGATCAAACAGACTATAAGCAAACATTGATATAAACTTATTTCAACAGCTGAAATCATTCGAAGTACATTGCTTTATTGAAGAGTCTGAGAGCGTCAATAAAAATAGAACGGTTTGAATATTTAAAGACTGACGTAAAGTAAGATCTAGCAGAAAAAAAACAACTTATGAATAGAATTTTAGAAGAACAAACTATTACGGCCATATCTATTTAATGAATATCTTACATACAGATAAAACAGAAAATACTATTCAATGTCTTCTAGCTGAAATACTTCTCAATTTATTCATTCTCAGTTAATATGTTGTAAGTTTTTTTTTCCTTGAATCAGAAAAACGGACGTTTGTTCTCAGTTATAAAAAAAACGTTTTCATGAAAGAAAGGGATTTGAAGTGAATACGAAAAAGACATAAAAAACTATGAGGAAGCCTCTGCACGTTAGTCTTCCCTACGAATGATAACGGTTATGTTTTTAACTAACGTAGTTTACCATCTTGAATGTTGAATACGTGTAATGTATTCCACGATAAATTTTGGTTGAAACTTGTGGGAACGTGAGGTAGGTCGAAAAAAATATAGTTATAGCTGACTAAACATGGGACCGAAGTAGTGACATGATGCATACTATGTGTCTTGGCACAGTTTCTGATCGATATGATCGGTTAATAGACACGGCCAAAAGTTCTTATTTCTTTATTGCCCACAAGGGGCTAAACATAGAGGGGACAAACAAGAACAGACAAAGGGATTATGTCGATTACATCGACCCCAGTGCGTAACTGGTACTTAATTTATCGACCCCGAAAAGATGAAAAGCAAAGTCGACCTCGGCGGAATTTGAACTCAGAACGTAACGGCAGACGAAATACCGCTAAGCATTTCACCCGGCGTGCTATCGTTTCTGCCAGCTCGCCGCCAAAAGTTCTTTAGAGCTGTTACTATCGTCGGTGGAGACGTGATGATAGCATTCCAGAGGTTTTAGTTATAGAATATATTGATAATGCCATAATTGGAATTAACCACACACACACACACACACACAGAAAAGCACACACACACATAAAAACAAACATGAATATATAGAATACATACATATAAAACGTACACACATATATACATATATACATACCCACACATACATACACACATTTACATGCATGCATGCATACAAACATACATACATGTGTATGCGCACACACACTGACCCCCACACATGTGCACAAACAAACAAAAAGATCACAACTCGGATAACGGATAGAGTCAACGATTATTGAAAAGGTTGCGAAAATTTTAGGAAAAATAAATAAGTAAATCAGTGAAAATTTTACCGGTGAGTGTGTTGAATATAATGGCACTAAAAAAGAATGACACAACAAAATATTCTTCAACGCACAAACTCACACAAAGAATTTTGCAAAACAAATCCTGAAAACGAAACATAAATGCGGATTCTTTGTGGATCGATGACGTCATGCAAATATCAGCTGGCGTACTTATGCAAAACAAATATTTATTAGTAGAACAGTCTTGCGTATGTTAAAAAATATATACTGCATGACTAGGTGCATAAATGGTTTTATTGTAAGTGTTCATTGTGAGGAAAGCGCTAGATCAAATAACAACAATAAAAACAACAGCAAAGGCAGCACATTTTGAAAGTACAGAAAATACACCAAGCAAATAAGGATAGTTTATCGATAGCATCGGGATATCTAATCCCGATATGTGGAAAGGATGCTAAAAGAGTTCATAGTGAACGAGAAAGGAAATCACATTTGTGAAGTGGAAGAAAATACACCTCGTAATGTAAGATTACCCGCAAAATAACATACAATTGTTCGTCTAGCTTCCTCTGCGGATGACCATCAGCTGGCGCATTCATGAAAGTGCTAGCTTCGCTTCTGATTATCTCACATTACGTCCGCTCTTAGATTCTAAACAAATATTTGATAAGCATTACGGAAAATAACGTGCTAATTGAGTACGAATATGTTTTTATGTGTATGTCATAACCTATAGGTCAAACTTGATGGAGCTGAAACTTGCCCTAATGTGTTGATGCCGCCTGCAGGCTTATATTGTCTTTAGTGAAAGTGTAAGTAGGAATATAGCAACATAATCTTCCTTATTCTTGAAATTACACTCGGATTTGATAGGTTCCATCAGACCGTACGACCAAGAAGTGTCTTTAATTGGAGATTTTACATAGAAACTGGTAATCGTTTCCAAAGCGAAATTGAGGCTGAAGTGTTATTTTCCAAAGACACTCATTATACTCACGTTTAATTTATTTCTGCGCATTTCATGGTTTATAATTAATGAACAATAAGCTGAAGTGTTATCTTGTCGAATGTAACGGGTGAAACAAACGTCTAATGTTCATGGATAGCTTCAAACTTTTATATAAATACTAGAAAAATCTTAATTGCCACGGGGAGTCTGTTATCAGTAGAAGAAGTGATGCGTAGGCGCCATTTTCTATTGCTAAACCTGTCATACTTTCTACGGAGAGCGTGAGTGGGAGAGAGAAAGAGATAAAGATAGCGAAAAAGAGAAGGATTGAGAGACTGAGTAAGTGAGAGAGAGAGAGTGAGAGAGAGAGCGTGTGTGTGTGTGTGTGTGTGTATGTATGTGTGAGAGAGAGGGAGGTATACTTAGAAGTATATGGCATCTTTAATAATTCTTAGATTCTAAAATGTCTAATATTTCTTGGTTTCTGTGAGGATAAATCAGACGATGTCGCGTTGGGCATGATACCTACCTGAGAGTACCGAACTCTACGCACACAGATACATGTACGCGTGTGTACACTCACACAGACAGACACACACACATACAGTGGCTACAGTCACACACACGCGCGCGCATGCATTCACTCGCTCACTCCAATCAAACAGATATACTCGAGTACACAAATACATATTTATACCGAATGACGTTTTCAAAATCTGTAGATGATTGACACTACCCATTTTATATTTCATATCAAAAATGTTGGTATCCAATAAATATTCATGACGTTATATATAGGGTGGATGGAAGGTTTTGGTATTAGAAATATATTTATATTTTTTTAAAACAAGACGGAAGCCAAAGCGAATGGCTATTTACAGAACGGTTGTGAGAAAGGTTATGTGTATCGGAGGCTTGATCCTAACTGTTTTAGTTTTGGGATAAATGTGTGTATGAATATATTTGTTTATTTGCAAGTATGCATGTTTCATAAAGTTGTAGCTCTGCGCCAATGCGGTCACTGAACAGGAAGAAAAGAGAGAGAGAGAGAGTCAGACAGAAATGCTCAATGAAAAGAATTTATTCTTTTATTCGTTTCAGTCATTTGACTACGGCCATGCAGGAGCACCGCCTTTAGTCAAGCAAATCAACCCCAGCTCTTATTCTTTGTAAGCCTAGTACTTATTCTATCGTCACTTTTGCCGAACCGCTAGATAACGGAGACATAAACACACCAGCATCGGTTGTCATGCGATGTTGGGGGGGGGA
>NC_068986.1:18907072-18911723 GCF_001194135.2 Octopus bimaculoides | reverse complement strand
ATATATATATATATACATATATATATGTATATATATACGACGAGCTTCTTTCTGTTTTCGTCTACCAAATCCACTCACAAGGAGGCTATAATTGAAGACAGTTGCCCAAGGTTCCACGCAGTAGGACTGAATCCGGAACCATGTGGTTGGTAACAAAGCTACAAAAGCTAAATTAATACTGCTGGATTTTTTTGTATTCTAAAATCTCACAGTTTGCTTATCAGTGATTCAAATACTTTTCGGAAATGTTCCGCGTCGTCCTACATACGGAATAGTTGAAACCACTGTAACATATCTGTGTGACGTTACCCATAATGAAGCATCCGCATGTTTATGCCTCGATCATAATGTGTGATTCGAACCTGCTGCAAGTAGAACTGTGCAAATAGCAAGCGCTTGTGATCAGATAATTTTGTTTAATTCTGTATGTCCGTTATAAATCATGGTTTTCAATTAATCATTTCTGAGAATGAAGACAACACGATTTTACTGAAAACAATTGCCTAACTTTAATATAATTAATTAGATAACTATCATCTCGAGAAGATGAAAAACGATATGGCGAACATCTGTTTGTATATATAGGTAATTAATGAACTATAAGTGGGCTAATGCAGTTTCACACCTCTCCTTGAAAAATGCATTTAAAAAAAAAAATTTTATCGGATTCCTACATTGTAGATTTCGGCGATTACGAATATGGTAAAAAAAAAAAATTATTTCACCCTCAACCATTAAAATTTTTTATTTTGTTTACGTTAAAGAGATCGTAGCGAATTGACGAACATATGCAAATTGAAATTAAATACAGGCAAAAACATTAAAGTGAAAAGAATTTACGTTTTACTTC
The DNA here is from genome assembly GCF_001194135.2 of Octopus bimaculoides. Classification (NCBI taxonomy): domain Eukaryota; kingdom Metazoa; phylum Mollusca; class Cephalopoda; order Octopoda; family Octopodidae; genus Octopus; species Octopus bimaculoides. Next base: position 18,910,873 of record NC_068986.1, on the reverse strand, counting down.
TGGTTGTCTTAGTCATAAATAAGAATCTAATGTAAATTAAATATACACCATTTTATGAGAAACAAACATTAATATTTAATAATGAACGTTATAAAGTTTAATAAGGTCTCAAATTTCACTCCTACTCCAATTTTAAATTTTGAACTTTTTTCGTCTATCTGTCTATCTATCTATCTATCTATCTATCTATCTATCTATTTATGTATTTATCCCTATCCCTTTACACATAAAATATATTTGTCAACTAAATGTGGCGGTCCTCTAGAAGACGGTGTTACTGTTGTTTTTAGCTCCAGGAAGACATTCATATCTATATATCTATCTCTTTATACACCTATCTATATGCCTACTGAATTAACAAGTTTGAAAACGTGGTTTCTTGCATATACGGAAACTCCGTCATCAAAACAAAAAAAGGGGGAACAAATTTTTTTGAAAAAGATCAAAATTTTAAAACGGAGGGGTAGTGGTGGTGGTGGTTGGGTGAGGTGGGGATGTGAGTGTTATTATTTTTTTTCTTGCATATTTGTAACCTCCGACATCTAAAACGTAAGAATCCGAAAAAAATAAAACTTTTCAGAAAAACGCAATTTTCAAGGAGGTGAGAAACTGCATTAGCCCCGCCCCAATAAGCATATATATATAGCATTATGTATCATCCTTTATTTACTAAAAACACACGTACATACACAACACACAAGCAAACACTTCTATACATATATGTATAACTATGGATGCAGGGTGGCTGTGCAGTTAGGACATTCGCTCGGTAACCAAGGTACATGAAGATCCGAAACGATGGATATCTTCAGGAATATAGTTGGGCCGAAAAATGCACTTTACGCTTATATGAGATGTTCTCTGTTGTTGTCTGTTTGTCTGTCTCTGTGTCTGTCATTCTGTCTCTCTGTCCCTTTCTCACGATGAATACTGCGATGTTGTGACGTTCTTACAGTATGTACACATTAAAGACGGGTTGCTATACTGAGCTGATTTTACTTCCCTCACTTATAACGAATAAATACGTAGACACACACACACTCACGCACACATGTTCGATAAATTCCACAACAGCAACATTTTATTAATAATACCATCTTATTTCTTTATTGCCCATAAGGGGCCAAACATAGAGGGGACAAACAAAGACAGACAAAGGTATTAAGTCGATTACATCGATCCCAGTGCGTAACTGGTACTATCTGTAGATCAGACAGGGTTTGACTGGGTGTGTATATGTGATTAATTGTCGTTGTACATGTTTGTCAATATATTATGACTGGTTTTGGTAAGTGGCTATAACTTAGTATCACAAGCAAAAGAATCTATAGATCTTTCAATGTGGGGCACGAGTATCACCGTGTTCCGATAAATGCAATAAATATGAGACAGAATCAGACACGCACGCGCACACACACGCACAGTGACATACGTATTTTCGTATGTGTGAGAGAGAGAGAGGAGATGTTCTTTTCTACTCTAGGCACAAGGCCCGAAATTCTTGGGGAGGGGGCCAGTCGATTACATGGACTCCAGTACGCAACTGGTATTTAATTTATCGAACGCAGAACGTAAAGGCAGATGAAATACCACTAAGCATTTCGTCCGACGTGCTTACGTTTCTTATTTCTTTACTGTCCACAAGGGGCTACACACAGAGGGGACAGACAAGGACATATATCGACCCCAGTGCGTACCTGGTACTTATTTAATCAACCCCGAAAGGATGAAAGGAAAAGTCGACCTCGGCGGCAGACGAAATACCGTTAAGCATTTCGACCGGCGTGCTAACGTTTCTGCCAGTTCGCCGCGTGAGAGAGAGGTGATATATGGAGCATGTTATAACCAACATATTGTACAACAAGTGATATATTTTAAAAAAATATTTCCTGTTTTATTTCTTTGAATCCCACGCCAACACTGGTCATGTAGCATAAAGTTCAATGCAATATTTTCAGCTTTTGACCAGTGGTTAATTTTTTTAATTTAAACTGTACGCAATATCAAATCAATATGTGGCATCCGACTTATTCAATCTCTATTTCCACTAGATATCTTTAAGTTAGACGTTTTCTGCTTCGACCAAATAATAAATATCAAAATAACAATTGCAGAAAGAATGGTATATTTCAACAAATAATTATTTGAAGATATATAACTGAATGAAGGAAACTTGAACGTAGCACATCTGACATACTATGTGTCATCTTAAAAAATCTAAAATAAAAAGTTGTATCTGAAATCTGAAAATATTTCAGAATGGGTATAAAACAACTACGTAATGTTAGAATGTATACTATCAATGGGTAATTACACGGTTGTCATGATGTTTCAAGGAAAGAAAATTATGTGTGCATACATATATATGTATATCAATATGGTAAACACGTATAAAAAATATCGAATATAAAATGAAGATAAACTTTAGAAAAAACAGCAGCAAAATGTGTTTCAGGCATTATTTGTGAGGCAACGGGAAAACATAGCAGGTGACAATGAAATTCGTTGAAACATGGCGTAATGAGGTTAATAGAAATCCTTGTTATATCTGTGTAAGGACACGCAAAAACAAGAAATCTCATTGAAACAAAAATAATTGACAGCAACATAGCAATTGTTCGGATGTATAGCAAATAAATAGTGTGGGAATGTAACAACATGGAGCAAGAAACTTGTTAATATATTGAAAAATATATGACAGTATAGAAGGAAAGATACACTAGGGCTTAGTGGAAAATGTTGATTTAAAATAAAAGAAAAATGGAAACAATATCAGTCAGAAGTTGTTATTCACAATTGCTACTGAATAATCCTGAGGGATTCTCAGTGCCAACAGATCACGTGATACGGTAATGGAGACCAAGTGAATTCATGACAGAAATGATATTACTTTTGTGGTATATTACAACAACATGTATAGTGAAGCAAAATACGAGAAAAGTATTGCAAGACTTTACTCTTCAGCACAGAAAATTGAAATGTCTGTCTAATGTGAGAGAAAGTCGTCTTCATCGTTATAAGTCTTTTGCCATAAAACGCCAAGTGATTGGGAAACTTGAAATAGACACATGCTAGCGGTGTTTTAAAAACAAAACAAAAACCTATTATGTGGTGTTCTGCAATCATTCTTTCCAAAATAATTAGCTTTTTGCGTCGCTTTGTCACTAGATATTAGATAGAATAACATGAAACAACAAGAACAATGGCATTTCAAATTGTGGTATTAGGCCGGTTGACTTAGAAGGAAGCGGGTTGGTTAATCAATTAAAAGGACTACAGTATAAAACTGGTACCATAACCTATCGACCCTGGAAGGGTCGAGGATTCACAAAAAATAAAAAGAGGAAGACAAGTGGTGTAGAAAACAAACAGATGAATCAATATAACGTTCGGGAAGAGAAAAAAGTCTTTAACGTTTCGAGCCTACGCTCTTCCACTGAAATGAACACAGAGAGAAACAAGGAGAGAAAAGAGGAGAGAAAAAGAATGAGTAGTAGCTAGCGATCTATACGAAGCGGTGGGTTAATTGTCTGTATTTTACATTTTTAATATTGTGCATGCACATGTTTTTGTTTTTGATTTTCGCGACTACACAGAATACTATGATACGTTGGGCATCGTAAGTAAAGTCAGTTGGATTCCGAAGTCATCTGGACGCTGTGGTTGACGCCAATAACAGTTTTATGTAATTTCGGTAAGCGTATCTACTAAAATGATATGTCAGTGTTATTTTGATTTGCGCATAATTCAGACGACAGTTTATTCACCGCACCCTTTATATATATATATATATATATATAT
>NC_068986.1:18902046-18906490 GCF_001194135.2 Octopus bimaculoides | reverse complement strand
TATATATATATATATATATATATATATTATATCTATATATTATATTTACGCGTACACAACACACACACACACGCACATATATATATTTGTGTGTGAGTGTGTCTGTGTGTTACATTTGCTTGAAAACACAGTACTTGCGATAAAGCAGCGCAGTACAGAGAGAGACGACTGTTTTCATTTTCATAATATTATTTGATAAAGAATTCATATTTTATATAGGTTAAAAAATATATTCTACGTTTTATCTCCCTTTAATATAATATCTTATCCACCGGAACATTTCATCTTTGAAGTCTTTGTATAAATGAAGAAATATAACATGGAATTTAAATGGATATTTCTCTTCATTCAAATTATTATTATTTTCAGTATACTTTCTCATACATACATACATACATACATACATACATACATACATACATATACCTTTGTATGAATATATTGATAGACATACTTTAATTTTAAAATCAAACATAAAACTTCTAAGGGAAGTATTGCATTACAAATACGCATATACTGATATAATTGTCTCTCTATGTATGTCTATGTGCATTATATATATATATATATATATATATATACATACTGTTTTCTAATGAAATGACATATTTCATGAGGTTCAGTTATTTTCTTTGAAGTGAGAACATTTTATCAAGAAAAAATATATACGCACTTGCAAATAATGATAAAAGACTTGATTTTTCAGTTTACTTCTAATAAAATGTTTTAAAGCCTAGCTACTGTTTGTCATATTCTATAAACTGTAAAATTTTCATAATTCTTTGTTGCAATGTCGAGATCTGTTAGATGTGCATAAGAATACCCCAGTGAATTACTGGCATTATTTTCATGATTCGGAAATAAACAGACGATGATATTCTCTGTGCTGTTGTCTGGTTTATGGTAACCAATCTGTTTTACTTTATCATATACTTTGATTTTAGAATCTATATTTACATCCGTCATTAAACATACACTCACATATATACATATTCATACATACACCTACATACGCTAAAATATTAACGGGAATTATACTTACTTTTTTTAACTTTTCTAACCGACTTTCAAATATTGGCTTAACCACACAGAATTATATTACAATATTATATGTCTTGTGTTTTGTATAAAATATTTATCTATTTCGTCTGCACAAATCTACAAACAGAAAGTTCATACATACATACAATCCGTATATCAGGGTGGAACGAAAAGGTACCTTTTTACACAGGTTTTCGAAATATGTTTTCAAAAATATATTCGTTATTGTGAAATCTTTTAGAAACAACTGTTTTTTAAATTTGAAGTTCTTAAATTTACACCTTCAAGATCTGTAGATCTTATGAAAATGAACAATAAGTGAACAATTAATTTATAACATGTTTTCTGTTCCTCACTTTACTTTCTACATTTATTTTTACGAATCAACTTTATTTTGCAAAATTCTTTCAAAGCAGACGGGTTAAAACCTCAAGCTCTCAAATGTATATCTTCAAGCTCCGCAACGCATTTGAAATTTCGAAATTATGTGAAATAAATAGACTTTCCACCTTACTGTCGATCTGTCTATAACGAAAAAACATTCATCAGATGTAGTTGCCGTCAAGTCGCCGAGGACCGAACTTGTAAGAAGAGTAGCAGTACAGTCTGACACACTTGTGCAGTCACAGGTAGAGGTTAGTTCTGGAAATTTCTTTAATTTTACTGGTGATTTTGTGCTTACATTTTTGCTGACATCTTTTCGTCTCACGCAAAATGGAATTGGAAAAATCTTCATCTTCGCCTGCTGATCCATTTCGAGATTCACTACTTGATGAAAACATTATCAATTCAGAATTCTTTGCTGACATAGAAGGGCGACTATGATCTGATCGATTCTCTTTAATAATCCTGTGAATGTTCTGTTTAGATACTAATTGATCTATTCCGCCAATGATCATTTTTCGATTTGTCCGTTGATCTTGTAAAGATTCTTGTACTCTCTGTGGTATTTTTTGTCTCTACTACAACTTCAGTTTTCAAAGGAGTTGCACTTGGAAAAGGAAATATCAAATAAATAATGTCTTGCATTGTTTTTAAACACGTTGCACTTTAGTTGAAACGATGGCAATTTTTCTATTTTTCACAGATTTTGATAATGCTTGATGCTTTTTCTTTTTGCTGTAGTTTCAACTCAGAGTTTATGCACCACCATTTACATAGAAGTTTAAGATTTTTAGTTTCACAGATGCAATTATAACACAAGGGATGGATGCCTTTTGCCAAATTGGTTATCAATTTCGAAAGTTGCATTTTTCGTTCCACCGTAACGTACATACTTTATCGTTGCAAATCGATTTCGTTAAAACCAGAGCGTGATCCTTATTTTCAACGTGAGGAGCATGCGCGTTGCTTTTCAGTGTTGCCAAGGATTTACACACTTTGCATAGATGTGGCAACGATGGCAGCCTCTTTCAGTAAATATTACAATATCGTGTCCGTAAACTTTTATATGAGGTTTCTGTCTCCTTTTTGACGAATATTTTTTCCACACTATTTGGCATATAATGCTTATTCACAATTTCTCTGTTTGTGGCACGTTTGTTGGTTTGAAAACCCGTCTTACTGAGGGAGACACGGCCACAGTCATTACACGTTCATTTGGGCCCAATGCCAACATGCGCCGGTGAATTCATATGAAATTCCTTAAGAGGACCCTCTTAATTTTTCTGTGCTCCATACGATATCCTTGGAATTCCCACTCCCATCAAGTACTGCTTTCTTGAGCGATTAATGACATAGAGTCCATGTCCTCACACTGAACAGAATTTTTCCAAGAAGGTTGGGAGAATTAAAACTTTTCAGTCGGACAAATGGGACCAACGATAAATGGTCTTCCTGAACGTGTACCACCGGCTCCTTAACAATGCACTTCCTATTACATATATAAACGTATGCATGTATATGTATGTGTGTATGTATGTATATATGGGTGTATGTGGTGTGTGATTGTGAGTGTGTAATTACGCGTGTGTATGTCAGTGTATTTTAGTATGTATGTATCTACGTATATATGCATACATGTATGTACCTATAGATATATCAACAGATAGATAGATAGATAAATAGATAGACAGATAGAAAGATAGATAGATACCGAGCTAGCTAGCTAGCTAGCTAGCTAGCTAGCTAGCTAGATAGATAGATAGATAGATAGATAGATAGATAGATAGATAGATAGATAGATAGATAGACTGCTAGCTAGATGGAAAGATCGATTGACTTGCACATTCAGCTTAACTCATATGCGTTATTTTAAAAACGGAAAGCTACGGTAATTGTTCTCAGAAAGTTTCTCCTATAGATATTACTCTTCTTAGACAACATGAAGTAATGCAATCGGCAATGAATGACATCGATGGATCGTGGGACGCATACATTTCTGCGTCGTTATGTGTCAACAGCCATGCATACCGAATTAAATAATCACAAGCGTAGGGGAACGATAGTGTTATTGTATAATATCAACGGACAGCAAAATACCTGGCAAGCCTAAACATAAGTTAAGCTGTAATTATTAATGTAGATTTTCACGAAACAGTGTGTCATGATATAGATGGGACAGAAATAATATTTAACAGGATCATGTGCATTCGAATCGTGGAAGACGTTTCGCTGTGGAAGTTATGTGCGGAGTATCTTCCCGTATTGGACAACTAGATTCAAAACATACTGGATTGTGAATGACCTCTTCGAATCGTGGGGTACATGTATTTCTCCGTAGTTATGCGCCAACAATCACGAATATGAAAAAGTTTGGCAGAATTTCTTCCGGGACGTAGCCTTTGTACGCCAACTTTGATTTGGAAGGTTTTGTTTTTATCGCGGGTTGAATCACAGTACATACTTACAAACATACATACTCTCAAACATATACGCACATGCACATATATGCACACACACTCGCACTCGCACTCAAATGCACACACATACACACATATACACAGAAGGCAGCTATGAAGTAATCTGTCAGTCCTTCCAACGTCCCAGACATTGTCAGATTGTGAAATCTAAAATGACCAATATTATAGGGATATGTTTTAACATCCATGAAACTTCTACTACGACAGTGTTTCCTTTCCTGTCGCTCGAAGACAGCTGTAGTCAAGCGGACATATCACATAAACTTCCAATCAGTGAAAATTACTCCCCAAATCAGAATCAAATATGCCACAGACTTGACGGTAGAGAACCTTGAAAGCGGGCATTTGAGTGTTATAATATTGAACTTCTTTAGTGGTCTGTTATGTTATTAGAAAGCCACGCATATTTATAAGTGAATATATTCTGAGTGAAGTTTTTTCTTTGAAGTGAAATTGGCATGTAATATAATGTATGTTTGTTTACATATTTATATGTAACTAGCAGTTTCTTGTACTTTTAACTTTGAGGTATATTAAGATCG
>NC_068986.1:18896864-18902014 GCF_001194135.2 Octopus bimaculoides | reverse complement strand
ATATATATATATATATATATATATATATATATATATATATAGATATATAAAGGTTTATATAAAAACAGATGTATGCACAATATATACGAGCGTTTGTTTTTTATATATCGGGCTATAGTAAAACCAATTTAACGTTAAAATGAAGAATTACTCAACACGTTTTTGCAGAGGGTACGTTTATTAATCTTTTGCAAAAAGACGGGTGATAGTGACTTTGAAGTCGATTAATACTTGGCAGCAAATAGAAAACCGATGTCATACTCTCGTAAATATATAATAAATATAAACATGTAGACACAGACGCGCGCACACACATAGACACACACCTTGCCTTTTATCAAATCGGAATCGATAAAATGCCTACCAGCTGAGCATTTGCGTCGACTTAATTGACTTGGCCCTTCTCCCAATACTGCTGGCATTGTATCAACATTTAAAACCAGCTATATTAATGAAGTGAATCCAAGTTCCGCATACCTTGATTTCATCCTTTGAGAAAGGATAATATAAGTATCAGTCGAGTATTGGGGACGATGTTATCGTCTACAGACTTCCTCGAAATTACTGATTTTGTGCCATAATGTAAAACCAATATTTTTAGCCATTCATATATTCTTGTGTCGACACTCTCTTTTATATGTTCATCTTTTAGAGATACGTAAACTTTTTACTCATTTTATGAATTATTATATTTCCAATTATCTTGATCCTATTCTTGAAATAGCTTATAATATTTAGCCCTAACTGTCAATCAAGTGGTTTCATTATATTGGCAAACAAGTCTATATCAATGTATGCCCTAACCAGTGTGCATATTTATTAACTCTTAACTTTAAGTTCTGGTAAATGATCAGTTATAGTCTCCCTCGTTTCCTTCACTGGACCTGGGTGATAAGCTACGTAAATGAATTGTTGTACATCTTAAGAAGCACAAAGACCAGTCTTAATATGTTTCCTGTATCATTGGGCGAAATTCTTAGCGTTATTTCGTCTGTATATTTAGACTTGTTAAAACAAAGCAGTAGATTTGCGAATTTGGCTATTGTTACCCCTTTCGTAGATCGACGATATATAAGGCGTATATATTTTAACTACATATTGTGTGTTGTAAAGATTGTTTGCCAACATAACATGGTAGTCGTAGTTTAGGACTAATGTTGCTGTAATTTATCTCCATGAGATATCGTATCCAGCTGGCTATACGACACGATCTGTGTCCTTATATTTTCGAACAATGTAATCCAGCACCCCCACACAGCTCAAAACAGTATCTGTGTATCGCGATTTCTGGGTTATTTTCCTTCATCAGCAGAGAATAATTGCTTAGCTAGAGGTAGCGCTGCCAAATTCCCATTCGAAATATTTAGTTTTGAAAGTGACAACTAGTCACTAATTTATAAATTAGAAAATTACCATGTTCGAAAATATCAGGACACAAATCGTATCGTACAGCCAGATGGAGACGATGTCTCCTGGGGGTAAATTACAGCAACATCAGTCCTAAACTAGGATTGCCATGTTATGTTGGCAGACAGTAATGTTGCTGAATATCTCACGTTGTGTGATTTAAAAATACTAATATACATATTGTGTGTTCTACATTTAGTAATAGGTACGTTAGATTACTTATAGTTCAATTAAGAATTTGCTACAACTACGGCTTGTAACATTTCTTAGAAAGAATAAATATCAGAGGCAGTTACACGCAATTAAAAATAACACCGATGAAACGCCAACAGTTTTAAAGATAGAACAAATTCAAACCTGTGGGAGGTAAATGCTATTGTTAATAGCGCAAATGAAGTAACATTACTCTAAACGAGAAAACCATGCAAAATATTATCAGTGTTTCAATTGCTGCTATTTTCTATGCGATTTTGTGTAAAAAAAAAAAAAAAAAAACCCTAAGGGACAGCAAAAAGACAAAGAAGGAGCCTAGAAATTCAAAAGATGCCGATTGTCAGAAAGCTGAGAAGACTAAATAGCATAGGCTAGGGGAAATCTAGACGGTGGTAGTGAGTTCCAGACAGCTGTAGTTCGAACAAAAAAACGATTAGAACAAAAGGACTTACGATTAACAAGAAGGTCAACAGGGAAGCGATGTGCCTGGGAAAGAGCAGCGGGTAAGATATAATTTTTTTTTTTATGAAAGCATTAAAAAAAAAAACTGTAATAAAACACTAAAAACTAAACAAAACAAGACAAAAGAAATTACACTGTAAAATATTAGAAACCAAATAAATTGATATATTATAAGTTACATGTCTTTCTCAATGTCATTAGCAACTTAAATTAAATAAACGTGCGGCGACTAAGATTGAACGTAAAAGAATCTTCGTATCAATTCGCCAGAAGCTATAGTCGTTTGTTGTTACGCAGAACACGCCACTACATTTTGATTATGTTGACCAATATTGTTGGGGGTTACTAGTGTCTGTGACCCCTTTATCGCCGGGTGGTTATCAACAAAAGGCACAATTCTGCAATTCACCATGTAAAGTTAAGCACGGCAATTCGTTCCTTATTATAATCAAACACTTTCTTTATGTTTATTTTTGTATGTTTGTATTTTTTATTCTTATTCTTTGTATTTTCTTTTTTACATTTTATCACTTTTTCTCAAAGAAAGACATAAAATAAATTGAAATGTTTTCCCTTCTCTGGAGCATAAATTAACTTTCTAATTAAGAGAACAAAAGTTATAATCCATATTTATGCCTTTTATTATAAACCTTCATTATACTTTTTAATTATTCTCTAAGCCACACGCCTGTGTTTCTTCTTTACTTCTTTTTCTCTTTCTTTTATTTTCTTGTGTTTTTCTTCAGCCTACAATTTTCCTATTTACGTCTTCAAATTTTCCAGCCTCTTTCTTCTTCTTCTTCTTCTTCTTCTTCTTCTTCTTCTTCTTCTTCTTCTTCTTCTTCTTCTTTTTCTTCCTCCGGCTCTTTTCCTCTTTGTCTTCTTTTCTTCTCCAGGTTCCTTCTCCCCTCTCCTTTCCGTCCTTTGTTATCCATCTTCTTCTTCTTCTTCTTCTTCTTCTTCTTCTTCTTCTTCTTCTTCTTCTTGTTCTTCTTCTTGTTCTTCTTCTTGTTCTTCTTCTTCTTCTTCTTCTTCTTGTTCCTCTACTTCTTCTTGTTCTTGTTCTTGTACTTGTTCTTCTTCTTCTTCTTCTTGTTCCTCTTCTTCTTCTTGTTCTTGTTCTTCTTTTTGTTGTTGTTGTTCTTGTTGTTGTTGTTCTTCTTGTTCTTCTTGTTCTTCTTCTTCTTCTCCTCCTCCTCCTCCTTCTTCCTCTTCTTCTTCTTCTTCTTCTTCTACCATCTCCATATTTCCCTGTCCTCCAACACAACTGGTCGAAATTCTCATTCACCCCTCTCCTCCTCCTCCTCCTCCTCCTCCGCCGCCGCATCCTTCGTCGTAGCTATCGTTACACTCAACGGCATCTACACCTAATGCTATTTCCCTTTTCTTCAGTTTTCTCTCCTTCGCCGATGTTCTTTCTCGTGACCTTTTTCCCTCTACGACCACCTCAACTCATTCCTCCTCTCCATTATTGTCTCTCTTTCTATATTTCTTGTTTTCTTCCCCATTCTTCGTCATCATACAACTTCATTTCTTTCCTCTCCATTCCTTATTCGTCTTCTACTTTTTTCCTTACTTCTCATTCGACTCATCACTACTGTTCTATACCCATCATTTTGACTTTACTATTTCATCACGAATCTCCCACTCTCTACACTTCCTCCTCATCATAATCTTCTCCTACATGTTTCTCCTCGTCATCTTACACTATTCTTATTTTCATCTTTCCACCACTTCTATTTTTACAGCCCTTTCCATACCATCGCCCTTCTTACTCTCGGCTCTTCTCTTGTTTTTTCCTTCTTTTTGCAACTCATTCTTTTTATTCATATCATACTTCTTACTTCTTTAGTTGTGTTGCTTTAATTCTTGCTTTTGTTGTTATTTTTCTGTTTCGTGTTGTTCTTGTAACTGGTGAAGTTGGTGGCGTAGTTAGTGTTTTTGTTCTTGTTCATATTGTACTTGTTTTTCGTCTGTTGCATTCTACGATGCTGTTGTTGTTATTATTATTATTATTATTATTATTATTATTATTATTATTATTCTTTTTTTTGTTCATATTACATTTTAATTAAAATTAGATTTACTTGAAACAAAAACAAATTTTGCCATGGTCTGGTTTTATGAATATTTTCTTTTTATTCATTTTTATTTATTCGTTGTTTTTTTTTAATTGTACGTATATTTTATATTATTTTATTTATGGTTTTGGTTTTGGCTTCAATGTCGAATAATAATTTTAAAATATGGTTGTTGAGGAAAAAAATCAGTGGCACAGTTATTAGAAAACATGTTCTGGATTTGCCGTTTGTTCGTTCGCTTTTGATGAGCAAAACAAAGCAATCACTATGTAACATAATACTATACGTTCCGATACGAAACGAAGGTTCCTCGTAAATGACGAAATAGTAGGTAAAGGCCTTCATTTATATTTCTCTTGATCTGTGAGACTCTTAAGGCCGGTAACTCGCATTCCATGTAGCATAAGTGACGTAGAATTTCAACATTCTTCTGAATGGGGTTCCAGTGTTCTCCCGGGTTAAATAGTAGCAATTGTTGAGGGGCGTGACAACATCAGCAACAACAATAACCTTATCAACCCCCAACTGCTTAAAAGGACACACGATAGGAATTGGTTAGACACAAAACCAACATTGCATGCTCTGCTGTCGTACTGTGTCCTGTGAGGATGCACATCGTGGCGTAAATATTCATTCGAGTGCAGTGACATCCATAATACACTTTCATTTTCACACGGCAAGAGTAAGCAGTTCGGATTGAATAGACCGACTGAACAAAACCTGTTCAACGGTACACTAGAGAGTAGAAATATCCCAATATATAGAGTACAGGTTTAATCGTTGATTATTATACGATCAGCTGTAAATTGTTACTGTACTGGATGAGGTAGTTGTAAACCATGTTATTTCTAAACACACGCATACTTTGCCTCATTTCAGGCCATGGTCACAAACGTTTCTGTACTAAATGCTTCACAAACACAAAACACCACGAATATATACAAAGTGTGGGTGTATATATATATATATATATATATATATATATAT
>NC_068986.1:18891711-18896609 GCF_001194135.2 Octopus bimaculoides | reverse complement strand
TATATATATGCATATTATATTAACGCAAAGCTGTGTATTGTTAGCGAAGTATTTTGTTTGCGTTTGAAATTGATCGGTATACCGTTGCGGCGTATACTTAAAATAAAAAAAAGAAATATTCTTGAAAAACATACACACGCGCACATAGGTTATGTGCATGCGCACGCGTATACACTTATATAAATATACATAAATACATATACAAACAATCACACAAGCACAGATATATTTATCCATGTATATGCGTATTTTTGTTCGTGTGTTTCCCGCGTGTGTCATTTGATGATCTGCGTCATGTTTCTATTCAATCTATGAGGATAAAGAAAAGAATTGACAATAAAATGTTGTAAATATACACAGAATAATACAAAAAAGTTACAACAAATTGTAGCGTGAACGCAATTGATTTACTTGGTGATGTAAATGCTATCCATTCTTTGTATGCGATCTATACCACATCCTATCTTCCTACGTCTACCTCCTTTGATGAAAGTATCATATGGATGTGGTATTATCATTTCCTTATATCATGAAATTTATTCTCTTCCCGTTTTCGTATCTGCCATTTAGCTCATAGGCTGAAAGTGATTCTCGCATCTGAAAAACCTTGCTTCCATCCACAATGGCTAGAAGCAATCGGATGTGAAGTTCTGAGAAACGTGTATCTTCTATTCGTTTTTGTTTTCGCATTGGTGCTGAAAAACGATATAATGTGATATAATATAATTCTAAGCAAGCATACTCGTTATTGTACAAATCATACGCATAACGTGGGGTATATCTAATTTCTAAAGAAAAACATTTGCATTTGCAATGCGACTTAGAGTTGAGCATTCAGGAGGAAATAATATTTGCATACGCTGTGCATTGTGTTTCAAGCCAATTGTTGAAGAGTTTAGTATACAGTGGATTTAAAAGAGCACAACGTAGTATTCTGGTGTTTATTTTATCGGTCATGGTTGTATAAAAAATTAAGTGGTGTTCTATTTTGGGGAATAATGGGAAAGAATACTTCGTAACTTCAACCTTTTGGCACTGGCGATGTAACTGATTGCAATAATAATCGTATACAATGTATATATTCTTCTGTTACTTTAGCGATTGTTGATTGTGTGAGCATTTGCATTCATGAGTATATTGTAAGAGAACATTGGGATGGTGGGTCGGTAAGAAGAAAAAAAAAGTTTTAAAAAATTATGTATAACGTAAAAAAAGTGTTCTGATCGGTCTAAGTGGTTTAAATGTTCCAGTAAGTTTGTTTTTTTCTATGCTAGTTAGCTTGATATAAAATACTGATATGACTTCGAAATATTTTAATGATACAACGGTGTAAGAAGAGAAGCGAGAAAATTACATTGTGAAGAGTACAGAATATAATAATAATAATAATAATAATAATAATAATAATAATAATAATAATAATAATAATAATAATAATAATAATAATAAGAAGAAGAAGAAGAAGAAGAAGAAGAAGAAGAAGAAGAAGAAATGCCCGGATGCTGTACCAGGCAGTGGCTCTCATGGCTTTTGATCTTAATTGATTGGAAGTGTTATCATGTACATTGTTTTGTCTTGGTATAAAAGATCGGCTACAGCAAATATTCTACTTAATACAACAGATCCGTTTGGCAGTTGTTTGACCTTAATCAGTTGAATATGTCCTTTGGTGGCTGACGATATGTGCATCTCTGATCATGAGCAAAAGTAGTGGGGGAACATCTGAGCCATGTGTTGAAAGGACTTCTATGGGGTTTGAATAATTCACCTTTGGAAATATGGGTGTTTCGCTCAGCATCCTTAAACAAACCTTATTCAGGGACCTTTTGAGCGAGATGGGCTACTCGACCTGAAGAAAATTCTAACTAGGCCCCACGTACGAGGTCATGCGCTGTTTATTTTGATATGAGATCACCATGTCGCGCACATATGGTTGCGATGCATGTGGCCGGTGTACTCTTATCAGACGGGTAGTCATGATGGGTATAATGGGCTTCGTATATTTTTACCCCAGTGTCACTTTGATGGCATGCACTGCTCTCTCACTCAATAATAATAATAATAATAATAATGATGATGATGATGATGATGATGAAATTTCCCCGATGCAATACCAGGCAGTGGATCTCATGGCTTCTGATCTTAACTTATTGGAAGTGTTATTGTGTACATAATTTGGTCTTGGTATAAAACATAGACTGCAATAAATATTCAGCTTAATACCACAGACTTGCTTGTCATCTGTTTGACTTTCACCAGTTGAGCATGTCCCTTGTTGGCTGACTGAAATTTGGATAACTGTGATAAATATTACATGTTTAAATTTTAGAAAGTGTTGCATAATTTCACTGTTCCTTTTATTGATTTAATCGTTTAAGTTCGTATTAATCGATTGCCTTCTTTGATTGAAAATGCTAGCAGTACTAAATTGTCCCTTACTCATTTACTGATAACAACAAGGGTACCGATGTTGATTTCAGATTTTGGGACAAGGCAAGCAAGTTCATGAAGGTTTTAAGTCGATTACATATTTTATCGACCCGGAATGAATGAAATCCGAAATACGAACTCAGAACATATAAACACAGAACTTACAAATCGTGCTAACGATTCTACCAAGCGAGCCGACCTCAGACGCTCTAATATTTATTAGTAACAGCGATATTAACACATTCCAGGATTAGTTAGTTTAATACAAAATAACTTATTTACTTAATTTTTAACATCAACACCTTCGAAATAATCACCTTGCGCAGCAATACATCGCTTCCAGATTTCCTGTCACTTTTGAAATTCGGCCTGTCCTGGAAGTCATTTTTTGTAAGCGAGTCGAGGGACTTCTGCGATTCGCTCTGAATGTCGACAACGCTGTTAAACCGGCAACCTTTCAGTTGCTTATTCTTCTTGAGGAAGAGATGGAAATCCGCAAGTGCTAACTTTGGCGAACAGCATGGGTGCAGAAGCGAAGCCATGTTGTTTTTGGAGAGAAACTCATGAGTGAGGAGAGCTCAGTGACAGGGTGCATTGTTGTTCTCATTCTCCACAGACTCGGCCCTTTTCGCCGAATATCCTCCCTGAAATGCTTCACAACATCGTCCATTGTCCTCCGATGATCTTCATGCACAATCTGATGAGTTACCTTCACATTTCCGGGTTGACGCTCGTGGCAGGTTCTTCCAAACTTCTCAACATCTTCCAGGTCGTTGATAATGTTCCAGGGATGTTCTTCCTCTTTTGTAGCCCTCGAAAATTGCATGTGACCTATTGCCTCGTTGCTGTGACCTTGCCGAAACTTTATCAATATCTCTGTAGCAGACTTACATAGTTTAACCAAACTTTCACGTTTGCTCTTTGTTCCTGTCCATGACAAAATCACAGACGTGATCACAAAAACACAAATTTCACAACTTGGGTAGTAAACATAACGATGACCCTCGGCGCATTGCCTCATCAAGGCCTCTGCGAATTCTCATTGCGCACACAAATGTATACTGAAGTCTGTTGGCGCGCTACATAACTATTCCGGAAACGGTTTCATACAACTTCGATTTCTAGTTTTCTCATAACTGGTCATTTTACCACATTTGTGTTTAAGAGAAATAGTTTGTAAGTGCAACAAGCTCTGGTGTTTCTTTGTGTCAGATAGTTATATGCACATAATAATAATAATAATAATAATAATAATAATAATAATAATAATACTAATAATAATAATAATAATAATAATAATAATAATAATAATAATCATTACTATAATAGGCACAAAGCGTGAAATTTGTAGTACTTAAATTATGGAAGAAAAAGGCGAGCTGGCAGAAACGTTAGCACACCGAACGAAATGCCGTTACATTCTGAGTTCAAATTCTGCCGAGGTCGACTTTGCCTTTCATCCTTTTGGGGTCGATAAATTAAGTACCACTTATGTACTGGGGTCGATGTAATCGACGTAATCCCTTTGTCTGTCCTTGTTTTTCCCCCTCTATGTTTAGCCCCTTGAGTGCAATAAACAAATAAGAAACGTTAGCACACCCGGCGAAATGCTTAACGGTATTTCGTCTGTCTCTACGTTCAGAGTTCAAGTTCCGCTGAGGTCAACTTTGCCTTTCATCCTTTCGCGGTCGATAAATGAAATACCAGTTGCGTACTGGCTTCATCAAATAGACTGGCTCCTCCCCCAAAATTTCAGGCCATGTGCCTAGAGTAGAACAGATTAATTAATTAAGAAGTTGAGAAATGATGATGATGCGAGGTATACACGTCTGAATGTGTTTAATTTTGTGTTGCTGTCGAAAAGGTAGCTGTAAGTAAATGCGTATACGTAAAATATTTTTGTACAGATGTTTACATCAGGTCATTAATAACGAAACGACGTTTTGGAATTATATAAGTGCGCTTCTACACACACACACTGACAGAAAAGAAGTAACATGAAGATATAGAACATAAGCATATATCTTTGTGTAGGTTTATATACATTATACGTATAAATCACATGTACAGCCTCGAAAATGAGCGAACACATAAGTATATGCATATTGGCAAACAACTTCAGCTAACGGCATACAGAAGCATATACATATACCTGCCCATTCATATAAATATACATATATGCATACAGGCACACATACATATATGTATATATATGAATATGTGTGTGCGTATGAATATATGTGGGTATATGAATTCTTGTCCATGAAATACAAAAATGACGTAGGACCTCTTATGTATGTGTGTGTATGAGCATATATGAGTTTGTGTGCGTATCACTGTGTGCTTACATATAGTTGTATATTTATGAAATATGTCTTATCTTCATACACTTATAAATATCAACAAAATATAAATATCTCTTTGTCCCTCCTCCTCCATCTCTCTCTCTCTCTCTCTCCCTCTCGCTA
>NC_068986.1:18887533-18890033 GCF_001194135.2 Octopus bimaculoides | reverse complement strand
TGCCTTCCATCAATTTGTGGTCAATGAAATAAATACAGGTTTCTGACTGGGGTCGATATAATGGAATAAACCCTTTATAATTTTCAGGCCCTGCCCCTATTGGATTACGATATGAAATCGAAAAGTTGTTGAGAGGAATCGGTTTTCTGGGGATCAGTAGCTCTATGTACCACTTCTCATTTCTTATTCCTTACTCCCACTATGTACATACATATATACATGTGTGTGTCTATGTATTCCGCGCGCGCTTCTTTGTGTGCGTGATTTTATGAATTTTTGTCAATTTCCATACAAGTAAATTCATGCTTATATGATTATAATGTTTTGATCAACGTTAAAGAATAAAATTAATGCAAAAATGTTTTTCTTTTCTTTTGCTAATCCTTGAAGTAAGTTTCTTGTCTACCTCTCAGATAAGAGTTACACGTATTTCGTCCCTTACTATCAGCATACCCACGTCTCGTCGTGGTCGCGAGTGGAGGCGCAATGGTCCAGTGGTTAGGGCAGCGAACCTGTGGCCATAGGATCGCGGTTTCGATTCACAGACCGAACGTTGTGAGTGTTTATTGAGCGAAAATACCTAATGGTCCACGATGCTCCGGCAGGGGATGGTGACGAACGCTGCTGTACTCTTCCACCACAACTTTCTCTCACTCTTACATCCTGTTTCTGTTGTGCCTGTAATTCAAAGGGTAAGCATTGTCACACTGTGTCACGCTGAATATCCTCGAGAACTACGTTAAGTGTACACGTGTCTGTGGAGTGCTCAGCTACTTGCACGTTAATTTCACGAGCAGGCTGTTCCGTTGATCGGATCAACTGGAATTCTCGGCGCCGTAAGCGACGGAGTGCCAACAACAACATCACGTATTATTTCAAGAAGTAGGCAAGATTCTGGGTTTGTAACCTACATTTTATATTCGTCCTTTTTCTGATTCGTCACTCAAGAAGAAATAACTATTGCTCAGCGTAAAACAGAATTACTGAAATATATTTAAGTAAATTAGGAAATAGATATGTTGATTTTAAATTATGACACAAGGCCAGCTGTCTTGGGTGGGGGCGGGGTTAAGTCGGTTACATCCATTTCCGTGCTCGTCTGGTACGTATTTTATCGATACCAATATTACGAAAGGCAAAGTCGAACTTGGCAAAATTTGAACTTAGAACGTAAAGACAGACGAAATGCCGCTATGCATTTTGTCCTCTTTGCTAACGATTCTGCCTGCTTGGCCCCTTAAAACAAAGTCGACCTCCGCGCAATTTAAATCCGGAACATACAAATTTGACAAAATATCACTAAGTATTTTGACCGGCGCGCAAACGGTTTTTGCTCTTGATATGACGTGAAAAGAACAATAATGTCCCGTGATGGATAAGTTTACGTTTTGTTTGTCGATCGCCAGAGAAGGAGACGCAGATACTTTCACCATTCAATGTAAAGTTTAGATATATTCAAGTACGAGTGACTAATACGTAATCGCTGTCTTGTGATTAAAATTGATATTTTAATTAATGAGACGGTATCAGAAAACACAAATATGCACATTAGCCTATCTACAGAAGTACAGCATTTGTTGATATCTGTTTTATATAGCATCCGAACAATACTGCTTATTGCGGAATGAAATGGAGTTCATTCTCGAGGAGGCTTGTTCAACAAAACGTGAAACGATCCGTCCGCATAGCCTTTCCGAATTTTCAACACATGGAAAGCATAGAAAGTGTATGTGTGCATTCTTATTTGATTTGTGTGTAGTTTTGTAATTCTTAAAACCATTTAAATTTTGTCAGTTATGCTATGTTGTGCATAATATAGATAATATATCATTTATAACGAGCTGGGAAATGCATAAATATGCAAATTAGGCATTCAACCTTACTGCCTAATTATAATGTAATTTCTCTATGCGTCATTTCGTGGGAAGAAATAGAAAAAAAAATACATAAATGTATTTCTTATAGTATTTTCTTATAATATTTATTCTCATAAACTAATTTTCATCGCGTTCTCTGCTTGAACACCTACCAATAAAAATGTGATATCTCGCTATGACCGCGACGTATTCAATCATAAAATTTCATTAAAACATCTTTAGCGTAACCTAATTTACTTTCAGCGATAATTTCTGTAATTCTAACTCCCTTTCTCAATTAATTAGGAAACAAACTGAGTGTTTCTTAATTATTTATTTATATTATTATTGGAAAATGATGTATTAGCGATATTTACTGCAAATCCCCAGTGTATATAATTCACATACGCATTTTATATCCTTATCTTGTATCGTAGGCGTCATATCTATACTTAGCTATATTTTCTAGACTCATTTCGGTATAATGACACTTATGTATCACTTTATTGTTGCACTAAATATGACGTTTTTGATAATTTTCATATATTTTCAGACAATATACATTATAAATGAGAGTAATTCAATCCAATTATGTATGTATTTCTCTAAGTAAGAAGTTCTCTCTCCTATCTCTCTCATGATAT
>NC_068986.1:18885096-18887408 GCF_001194135.2 Octopus bimaculoides | reverse complement strand
TATATATATTATATTATATTATATTTATCAGCGAGAGAGATTGATGATGAGTAGATTGATGATATATACGTACTATAATTATAAATGAAATGATGCAACAACAATATTATTTCCGATCACCTTGGACAACATCTAAATGAATCTGCATGTGTGTGTGTGTGTGTGTGTGTGTGTCTGTTTGTATACATCTGTACGTATATGTGTACGCATTTATAAAAGCTCCTGACAAAGAAAAAAATCCAGTTGCAATGAAAGCGTAAATAAAAATAATAAATAAATTACGACTACTACTACTACTACTACTACTACTACTACTACTACTAATAATAATAATAATAATAGTAATCTTTTCTACTCGAGACACAAGGCTCAAAATTTTGTGGGATGAGGCCAGTCGATTAGATCGACCCCATTACGCAACTGGTATATAATTTATCGACCCCGAAAGGAAGAAAGGCAATACCGACGTTGGCGTAATTTTAAGTCATCCTTCTTCTTCTTCTTCTTCTTCTTCTTCTTCTTCTTCTTCTTCTTCTTCTTCTTCTTCTTCTTCTTCTTCTTCTTCTTCTTCTTCTTCTTCTTCTTCTTCTTTACCATTATTATTATTATTATTATTATTATTATCATTATTATTATTATTATTATTATTATTATTATTATTATTATTATTATCATTATTATTATTATTATTATTATTATTATTATTATTATTATTACCATTATAATTATTATTATTCAGGTCAGTACCTGCAATCAAACACGGAATCTCGGGGTTGGTAGCCTGCGTTCTTAACCACTACGAAAATTCCCCAAGACACCTGATGAATGTTGGGGTGGGGCGGGGTTATCAGCCGATTCGTTGTGTTAACCAAAAACAAGATGAGGACAAATAATGTAAATAACGTACATAATTCCTCGTCTCTTAAATATAGAACTGAAAAGAAAAATAAGTCGAAGAGAAAGGAGTCAGAGAAGAAGAAGAAGATGATGATTAAGAAGAGGAAGAAGAATTAGAAGAAAGAAGGTAAAAATTTATAAGTATATGTATACATATATTCACATACTTACATGTATATGTGTATGTATGCGCTCGTTTTTATATGTATATATATACAAAGAATTATTATTTGTGTGTAGATTAATAATTTTAATATTAAAGATATTGACACATAATTGAAACATGGAAACATTGATATTATCGATATGCAAAATTCTGCTGCTGTTGATGACGATGATGATGAGGAGGATGATGCTGATGATGATGATGATGATAATGACGACGACGACGACGGCGACAACGACGAGAACGACGACGACGAAGATGATGATGATGATGATGCTACTGTTGTTGGCAGTCGTCAGTGTCGATGTTGGTTTGTATGGGAGGATGTGTTTGATAATTGTGATATTTTTCTACGTCCATCCGTTAGAACTTGTGTTGCAAACATCTCCCAACTACTGCCTGATGAAGTCACTAGCTCCAACTTCACTTCACTTCCGCCTCTGACCAGCGATCAATGTTATCCGCCATTGAAGTATAGTTTTAATTAATATTACCAGCTTGCGGGTCAATAATATTTCTTCCGCTTTTTGGCGCCAAGTCTGGATGGATTGTGCTAAAACAAAAGGAAATCACTGCAAGCTCTCGACGTTATAATATAGAGGTTATTGTGTTTAAATAAAGAATACGGAGGAATTTTGGCGATGACTGCGTTTACATACACATTGGCATAAATATGGTATGGTTGAAAGTACGGGAAGTATGTTCGCTGGGTTGAAAATACGCTCATGTATGCAGACACTTGTCATATATATATTATATACATATGTATGTATGAATGTATGTATATATGTATGTATGTATGTATGTATGTATGTATGTATGCAATATATATATATATATATATGCATACATACACACATACACCCAAACACACACACACACACACATACACACACACATACACACACACACACGCACACACATATATATATATATATATATATATATATATATATATATATATATATATATATATATAGGCGCGGCAACAAGACACGCATAAAGGCATGCACAAGTGCCTTATATATAAACAATATTTATTAAATTATATTAAATATATAGGTATGCACATATTTGTATATATTCACATAAGTACACATACACACACACACACACACATACACATATATATATAAGTTCACACACACCTACGCCTATATAATGTACATTCAATACATGCATACATACATGTACTCATACACACACACACACACACATACACATACACACACACATACATACACCCACA
>NC_068986.1:18882129-18885086 GCF_001194135.2 Octopus bimaculoides | reverse complement strand
TACACACACACATACATACACCCACAGAGACACATATACGTACGTATACATAATAATCTATACACGCATAAATATGCTACGTGTATGTAGCATCGTGTATTTCAACTCTGCATGCAGTGTTTCCCCAAGTACCATTTTATGTAACTATATTTATTTTTTGTAATATCATAACAACAAATATACGAAGTATTATTGAAAGGAATTTCATTTATTTGAACATTAATTACTATTTCTATTCATATTTCAAAATATCAAAAACGTTTGTTTGTTGAAACCTAAAACATGAAGCCAAATGAGACATCAACACAAAAGTCTTGTTTTGACGGTAATCTAAGAATGTATAGGCCTTAGTATTCCTCGGACATTTTACTACTCTATGTATCAGTCCGACTGTTGCCACGTCACTTGTAAACTTTACTCCGTTCACGACTAAATTCTTCTCTATCCAACATGAACGACCATCTGTGGTCAAACAAATGTACCTCAACATAATTAGTTGATTAATACGTACGAGAATAAAGCCCTCAGCCACCATTTCAAATGATATGTAGAGTACGGGGTTATGTGAATATGTACTAATGTTAACTACGTCACGTTTATTTTCAGAACAATTTCTTAGACTCGAATTGGGGTTCAGTGTATGTGTGTGTGTACCTGTATGTCTATATATATATATATATATATATATACAGAAAGAGAGAGAGAGAGAGAGAGAGAGAGAGAGAGAGAGAGAGGGAGGGAGAGAGAGAGATCGGAAATCATACATGTATATACTTTTACTTTTCAAATTTAGATAAACAAAGATAAGCAAAGTAAAATAGACTCCTTTATTTTCTACAAAGCTCCTCCATCTACCTGGTAGACTTGCAAGGCCCACTCTTCCATCATTCACTTCTACGTGACGAAAATCACTTGTCCACTACAGTTCTGACCGCGTCTACAGGATTCATAGCTTTTCCGTCGAAACGATTTTGGAAACCGCAGAATAAATGATAATCAGATGGAGCAATGTCCAGCGAATATGGGGGCTGACTCATCGTTTCCCATTCAAACTACTCCAGCCTTTGGATTCTGAACTACGCTGTATACGACCGAACATTATCCAGGTGCTCTATTCGTGTTGAAACCAAAGATGGTCGTTTTGATTCTAGTACTGATTTAAGCCGCTCAAGCTCGTCGCAGTAAGTCTCCGTTGTTATCGTTTGGTTTGGGTTTAAAAGTTCAGTGGATTAAAGTTTTTATATCCCACCAATCAGATAACAACACCTAACGTGGGTGAAGATCTTATTTAGCCTGAGGTGCCGGTATTTCTCCTTTCCCTACCCACAATCTTGAGCGCTTGACATTTTTATAGAGAATCCAATTCTCGTCGCCAGTTACTATTCGGTCCCAAAATGGTTCATTAGTGAGAGGTGACAGCAAAGAAGAGCAAACATTCACTCTCTGCGCGTGATTATACTCGGAAAGTTTATGAGGAAGACAACGCAATTTTTCGTCTTTTCCGTGTGCACGAAGTTGCCGTTGAATGGCCCAGTGAACAAATCCAAGCTTCTCTGCCAGTTCCTCAACAGTTCCGATGGGATTTCGTTCCATCAAGGTTTGCATGACATCCTCGTCAAGCTCTAAAGATCTTCCAGGACAAGGCTCATCTTCTTTCGCTGTAGTTTCTGGAAACACTGTTGACACTGGCTTACGCTTATAGAGTGATCCCCATATACTACATTAATATTCCTCGTTCTTTCCGTTGTGTTGTTGCGTTTCGTGAACACATAAAGCAAAATATGCCGAATATTGTCCTTTGTCACTTCTATTATAGGGTTGAAAAAATAACTTTTAAAATCGAACTGCACACTTCCTGTGTTTATAGCAAGCTGATGCGGGTAGTTTATCTCGTCCCTTATCCGACTTTTAGTTCATGCAATTGAAAAACCGCATTATTTATGGAATAAACCAATAATATGAAGATACAGAGAGAGTGTGTGTGCATTCTTGTATGGAAGAATATTGAGCCATTTACAATTTGTGGTTTATATAATATACGTATGAGCATAAAGGACAGCAAAAATTACATCAAAATACATTATACATGAGTTCTAGAAGTAGGTAGGTCTGGTCGGAGACAAATAACATGACATAAAGAAAACTGAAGAGTCGAGTAATGCAAATAAGATGAAAAGGAAGAAAAAGAATTTAAGAAAGAGATAACGTTTAGCATACTAGTCGCAGCTCGACACAAATATGCGTGAAATCTGCAATTACAAACATACACTTTAGTAAGTGGCACATGTTTTATAAGCAACTAACAATTATAGAGAAAGAGTTTTGGTTAATGACAACCGCACAGGGTGATCTTTATTCGATACTTCTAACTAACTTGAACGACATTGTAATTATCCGCATTAAGGCTACACACACACAAACACACACACACACGCACACACACACACACATACATATATCTGTATGTATATACATGTATACAAATATGTAGTTACACAACCATATATGTACACATACACACGCACGGGCGAACGTACGTGTATTTATGCACACGCATATATATATTTATATAAATATAGATACATATATATAAATACATAATAGTTACACACGCACACACACACACCCATACCCACACACACACACACACACACACACACACATATATATATATATATATATAGGCATACATTTAAATATATATATATATATATATACAGATACACACGCGTGAAAGAAGCAAACAGGCAATTAAGAAATGTTTGCTAATATTTATGTAGCCTTTTTTCTTGGCTTCTCTTTAATCTTTTGACCTTCATTTCACAGAAATTGCATTTACAAATATACGTAGATACATACATACTTAGGTACATATATGTATGTATATATGTATGTATATATATATGTATATATATATATATATATGTGTATATAATATATATATATATATATATATA
>NC_068986.1:18871038-18881225 GCF_001194135.2 Octopus bimaculoides | reverse complement strand
ATATATATATATATATATATGTTCCTTTGCCTGTGTGTGCAAGTGTGTTTGTGTATGTCTGCGTTTATGTGGGATCGGGTAAGTATAATATCATACAAGTACATAGATGTACATAGATGTGTTACTGTATATATCGAATATTATATATTTTCACTCTCGCAGACACATATCTGCGTCAGCGGGAAAGTCTCAAAATTGCATATTTGTGTGCGTGTGCTTATTGATAAGTACTTATGTATACACCCCTCCCTCTAACCCACACACGCACACACAAAAATAGATTTGTCGTCTGTTTTATTCATTTTAATTTTCAGTTCCTAAGCAGATATCAGTTTCGTTTTTTTCTTTTTTTCGTAACACGTTTCCTAACAACAACGTTTGCTGCAGATATTTAATAGATTTCCCTAAAATTTCCTTAAATATACGTATCATTAAAGCTGGAAAATTTCACGAATACATTAATTCGAAATAATGAAGAAAATACAAATCATTTAAAATGAGGAAAATTTATTTCACAAGTAGACATATTGCATTAGGCAATTCAGAACGCTACTGTCGGACATATTGAAATGTAAGCGGAATCATGACATTATTTGAATGGAGATTGAAGAACTGCCGTGAATATTAGTCCAGGTAAATGTATATAAATGTATGTAAGGATGTAAGGTGCATGCTTGGGTGTGTGGTATGAAGCTTGCTTCCCAACCGCATTGTTCCTTGTTCAGACTCACTTCGTGTCATATTCGGCAATTGTCTGCTACCATAGCATCGGGACGACCAAAACCTTTTGAGTAGATTAGCTAGACAGAAACTGTAAGAAGCTGGTAATATATATCGATATATCTATGTGTGTCTTTGTGGGTCTTTACGCCTTTGACACCACAGCTTGTGACAAACGATGTTGGTGTGTTTATATGAATCAACTAGGGAATTTGGCAAAAGATTTTCTTTGAATAAATTTCCAGACTGAAAAATAAGTTATTGCAGGCGGTGCTTCAGCATGGCCGCAGTCTAATGAATGAAAACATGACAAATGAAAAACAAAGATAGAATAAATCTATAATATTGCATGTATATGTGATGTTTTCTATCTGTCTTTCTATCTAACACGCGATAAATAGATGCATACGTACACCCGGCATACCCATAGATGAACTCAGATATAAAGAGTATATCACATAATATCTACATATACACTATCACATTAGAAATGACAAAAATGCATACATACATTCATGTAAGTATGTATAAATTCATGTATATATATATATATGTCTGCAGAGCATTAATCTAACTTGGCCCTGAATAGATGCAAGGCCACATTTTCTTATCTCAGACAAGAGTGAGTCGAGATCTTGCATTGAAATGTGCATAGGATATTAAACAAGTTTTAGTATAGGATTGCGTTATGGCTCTCATACCCAAGCCTTTATCCGCATAGTTGCTAGGCTACGTGGTAAGTATGTTGCTTACGAACAACATGTATGTATGGATGTATGCTTATGATACACATGAATCTATGTGTTTATGTGCATGTGCATAGGAGATTAATTCCGAAGCTGGTTAATATAATTATATTAACATTGTTGTGTCATAATCGTCATCCTTATTATTATTATTATTATTATTATTATTATTATTATTATTATTATTATTATTATTATTAATGGGCAAGTGTCTTCTACTAAACCTTCGGGCCGACAAAAAGCCTTGCGACTGGATTTGGTAGACGGAAACTGAAAGACGCTCGACGTATATTTGTATTTATTTGTGTGTGTGTATATATTTGTGTGCCTGTGTTTGCCCGTCTCCCAACATCGCTTGACAACCGATGTTGGTGTATTTACGTCCCTGTAACTTAGCGGTTCGACAAAAAAGAACCGATAGAATACGTAATAGGCTTACAAAGAATAAGTCCTGGGGTCAATTTGCTCGACTAAAGGCGGTGCTCCAGCATGGCCACAGTCAAATTACTGAAACAGGTGAAAAAGAGTAAAAGAGAAATATACGAATACATGTGTACACACACACAGAAACAAACAGACACACACACAAATACACACACACACATACACATGATATATTTAAACGGAAGCTGCTTAAGCATGACGTTTATTGGTGTTAATCTGTACATTTGAGGGTGTGTATGGTCATGTCAGTGGCAATATATTTCTACGTATTTCAAGGCATGAGTACATTAAATCCTATAAAGACTATCGGAGAGATTTACGCGAAAGCGTTCATTGAACACAAGGAAGTTGAGTGGGTATATAATCTCATATTAATACATTTAGTATGTTTCTCGATGTTTCTTTGGGAATATTTTAGAAAATTCCTATCGAACAACGAACTACGATAACGATAATTGTAAATATAAAAAAAGATAATGATAACCATCATGATGATGCTGACGACGACGAAGACGACGACGACGATGATGATGATGATGATGATGATGATGGTGGTGGTGGTGGTGGTGATGATGACGATGATGATGGTGATGATGATGATGATGATGATGATGGTGATGAAATTAAATATTTTCAGAAAGAGGAAGTGATGGTAATAATGTTCACGATGGAGATGATGATGACTTTGAAGTTATGATGATATAATTATATGAATGTTAGTGGTAGGGACAGCAGTAATGCTAATAATAATAATAATAATAATAATAATAATAATAATAATAATAATAATATGCTAATAATAATAATAATAATAATAATAATAATAATAATAATAATAATAATAATAAGGATTACGATTATGACACTAACAACAACGTTAATGTAATTATACTGACCATCTTCGGAATTAATCTCCTATGCATATAAACACATAGATTCATGTATATCATAAGCATACATCCATCCATACATATACAAACATACACACACATACACACACACACCTATATATACATACACATACAAGCGTGCATGAATATGTATACAGATGTCTATGCAAGCACACACCCACATACGCGCACACACATATACACGCACACACATACACGCACACACACATATACACGCATACACATACACACACAATTACATATATGCATATATATGCATAGTAATGGGCAGATAGTAAAAATAATAGTCGAATCTAACCATATTCACACCAAGAATGCAAACGATAATATCAAAAGCAAAAAAAAACATCGATGATAATGATGATGTTGATGGTGATGATGATGGTGATGACGGTGATGATGATGATTACAAGGACGATGACGATCATGACGATAATAATAATAATAATAATAATAATAATAATAATAATAATAATAATAATAATAATAATAATAATAATAAAAGCATGATAACAATATATAATGAAATGCAAGAGGAAAGGGAGAACGACACTGACAAATAATATCAGTAAAGGATGAAGAGACAAAGACAAAGAGAGAGATAGAAAGAGATGGGGAGAGAGAGAGAGAGAGAGAGAGAGAGAGAGAGAGAGAGAGAAAGAAAGAATGCGAGCGAGAGAGAGAAAGAAAATCTGCACACATTATATCAAAGACAAGTTCAACAGCAATATTAATATCGGTGTTACTAATTATATGCGGAATAGATCAATTTCATTTATTTCGACCTCAAAAGAATAAATTTGAATCTTATTTAAAAAGCGAAAAACAAAGAAAAAATGTGAAAACATTGTCAACTCCAAAGTTAAGTGAAGAAAGAAGCTTTTGACATCAGAATATTCATAAAATTTATAATATTAAAACTAATAATATCTTTTAAGATATTAGCAGAAACCCAGAAATTTTAATGGCCAGGCTAATTCAATTAAGCCGTATTGCTTGAGTCGCACTTTATTTTGTCGATTCAGGAAGGGTAAAAATGTGAATGTACCTTTGGAAGGAATTTGAACTCAGCAGATAAAGGCGGACGAAATGACTCGCAACATTTGGTCCGGCGTGCTACCGATACAGCCAATTGAAAAATAATGATGATAATAATAACAATTATAATAATAATCATTATAATAATAATAATAACAATAATAATAATAACAACAACAACAACAACAATAATAATAATAATAATAATAATAATAATAATAATAATAATAATAATAATAATAATCATTGAGATTCTATGATTCAGTGCGACCATGAGATAGAGAATAAGAAGCCAGGCATTGTGTTGAGAAAGAAAGCAAACGATGATAGATCATAGCTATAGGATGCCCAACTGACAACAAGGTATGCGATAAGGAAAAAAGAAAAGTCGATAGGTATAACAGGCTAGCTTTTAGGTTAAGCAGTTGATGTCGATGAAAAATGTGTTATTAGTACCAATAATTGTCGGAATCCTGGGAGCAGTGAGTAAAAATATTGAGAAGTACATGGAACAAATAGGGGCTGCAATAAGAGTGGAGCACTTTCAGAAAATAACACTGCTTGGAACCGCTCGAATACTCCGGATGGTGCTCGAAAAATAATGGATGTTACCTTAGTTCACTGGTAATGAACAGCTGACACCGTAGTACATCTCCAGCGTTAGAAGCTGTGTAAAGACAATAAATACTACTACTACTACTACTACTACTACTACTACTACTACTACTACTACTACTACTACTACTACTACTACTACTAATAATAATAATAATAATACGGCAAAGCAATCAGCCACCTGTTATATTTGGATGATCTAAGACTGTACGCTACAAATGATAAACACATGGAAACATTACTACGGACAGTACATGGATTTACCAAATAGACATGAAATTGACTTACAAAAATGTGACAAATCAACCTTGAATAGAGGAAAGCTAGTTAAGAGTAGCAATATCACACTGGATAAAGCAAATGAAATAAGAAAATTAGACCAAGGCCAGACATACAAATTCTTAGGAATCAATGAACTAGATATGATACAACACACACAAATGAACGAGAAGATAAGAAAAGAATATTATAGACGTGTTAAATTAATACAGAAAACAAAGCTCAATACGAAAAAGGAATTAATATGTTTCAACATTCTAGCCGTCACAGTTATAAGTTACAGCTACAATATTCTGAACTGGACTCTAAATTGACTAATCAAAATAGACAAGAATACAAGAAAAATTATGACAGGCTTTAGGATGCATCACACGAAATCTGACGTAGAATATATATACAACATATGAAATGTCGTAGAGGTCTTATGCAGATAGAAAACTATTACAAATTAAATACCATAGGACCACTGAAATACCGACTTCAGAAGAAAAGAAAACAAATACAAATAGCCACAAAAAAAACGAGCAAAACAAAAAATCTGTTTTCTGTCTTTAAGGAAGCTGACAAATACAAAAACGAAATCATTGTACTTAACCACCACGAAGAAAACGAAGAAACAACAAAATCTGTAAAGCAACTGAAATCTAAACTAAAACTGCAACAGCAATGGATAATGATAAAACGGTGGCAAGAAGAGTCCCTTCATGGCAAATACTAGGTTACATTAAACAGAAAAAATACACAAAGCAAAATACCAACAATGGTTGAGAAGCTCAGGACTCAAAGCAGACACTGAAGGAGTTTTAAGTGCCGCACAGGTCCAAAACTTTCCCGTCAGAAATTACCAAAAGCATATAATGAAAAGAAATGTAAGTAACTGCAGAATATGTTGAGATGGTGCAGAAACAATAAATCATATTTCCTCTGGCTTCCCAGTACTGGCTAAGAAGGAATACATTCACAGACATGACAGAGTCGGAACCCATAGACTCTGGAAGCTACACCAATATAATGGAATAACGACTGAAAAAAGATGGTATATGCACACACCAGAAAAGGTTACATAAAATGTGAAAGCAACCATAGTCTGGGATAGTTAAGAGTAGCAATATTCACATAATCTTAGACAGGTAAATTAAGGCCAATAGGCCGGATGTAGTTGTCAGAGGTCATCAAGAAAAAAAGTGCTCCTGATTTGACGGGAGCAGGCTCACTCACTCTATTTAGTCAATAATCACTAATCAGTGTTGATTGGTTTTAATGTAGGCAAAGTATATTTAGGAATGCAGTACCTATGATCTTTCGCAAAATTTTCGTTTTTCTCTCACGAAAGAATTATATAAATTTGTGGTCATCATCTTGGATCAACTGCTGCTAATAAATTTCAACCAAGGAACATTTCGTGAACATTCCAGTAAAAGATTTGTCGGTTGTATTTGGGAGGAGGATCTCGGCTTATATGTCCACAATTTTTTTTTAACTTGAACAAATGTATTTTAGAAATATCTGTTCCTTCGATGAAAACGACGTCTGTTACACAGTAGTTGTATATGTTTGTCACTCATCCATCAGCAACAACTTCAACATAACCAACCCATATATTTTCTGCTCTGTGTTAGTAGAATCGTTTCTCGCTTCATGTAAATCAGCGAGGTGTTTGTTGTTTTCCTGATTGGGAAGAAGCAAGAACGAAGAAAGTATCAGATCTTCAGCAATTGCGTATAACATATAGAGGTGTGAATTCCCAGAGAGTATTATCTAATGATGAGCATTATAAATCTAAGTCATGTAATTCTCTTGGGTCAATAGTATGCAGCTGAGAATCACATAAGTCATGCCCAATTATACCTGTGGCACTTTGACAGTCACCATTTGGTTTAGTAGAATTGCTGAAGAAACAATGTTCACCAATCTACATCAAATCCATTGTCTGTAACCCATGTGTTCCAAATCCCAATGTACAGCTGAACCAGACTGTGGCAATGTTTATAGTGGATACGTCTGCACCTATTTCATCACCTCGTCCCAGATTTCAACATTCTAACCTTAACATCCATGTGAACTCTGTGAAAACCATACCACGTACAAGTTTATTTTTCGCGTTACGTCTAATAATGCATATGAATCCCACTTCAGTCTTAGAAACGAAGAAATGCTTTTTCAGATTAACATCTATTGTAATATTGTTCTTTGTTTTGTGATAGACCTCTACCCAAGTTTGTTTTTTATTTCTATCCTTATTTACAATTTTTGACAATAGCTCATGATGAACTATTATTGTTGAATCGCAATACCAAAAGACTCTGCCGTTATCGGTTTCTGTCTTAATATTTCGTCTACCGTTTGATGTTTTCTTTTAAGTGTGAACGTGCAAATTAAAATTGTGAATGTGTATTTAATATCACACTGTATTACAATTCCAAAAATTGTACACTTTTGAAATTTCAGTATAACTTTATATATTTTTTTACAAACTTTTAACAATTGCTTTCGTTACCGCTTCTTATTTTATACCATACTTTTGTGTTTCTCTTCAATTTTTAATCTGTAATTTCAAATATTTTCTTTCGAAAATTCTCACGGGAATATCAGTCGCTGCAACACATTCTATCGTTACCCTAGAAAAAGAAGTCATATAAAATACGAATAAATGAAATAATTTAAATCAATAATATAATATAAAAATGTTCGCTGTTAAATCTGAATTTCCCACGTTAATTAAAACTGGCCGGACACACAGTCGCCTTCAAGTCCAGTTTAAACAAAGTATAATATCATTCTTGGAATCATATTTCATGCGATAAATTCCAAGCATCAAAGCTGCAGTATAAAGTGTGCCCGCTTTTCACAAATTCCGATATTGTGAATAAGGAAGGTTCTGAAGTAGGGTTACACTGCGAGGGGAAAATATGGGCCTAAACATAAATATAATGCAAACTAAACCAACAAATTACTTCCGAAAATTTGGCTTTCGAAAGTCACCTCTGAAAATTTTAGATATCGCTTGTCCGTGAAGTTTTCCTACTCGTCATGTCAAAAACAAGATTTTACACATATTATTCGAGTTCAGTTGGTGAAATTAATCGTAGTTTGTTGCATGATTAAAACGCATCTCTCTAAAGCACATTTCAGTAAAACTACTCACAAATTCGATGCTCTCTACAGTCACGATCTAGTGATTTGTATATATATTCCCCAGAGTGTATACTGTAGATAATTAAACAATTTACCATGCCCATATTCTCATTTTCTAGCCAAGAAAAACACGAAATATATATTACCCACATAGATGAAACACAGGTAAGTAGCTTTCGGATAACATACCAGTTCCTCTCTCCAACATAAGGAAGAAACGGGTATGAAGAAATTTGAGTAAAAAAAAAAACAACGAGGCATATAAACTCAAACAAAAGCAAATATATTCATAGCATGGAAAAATAACGTATAAATTACGAATTGATAAAACTAAGAAAATGGATATAGGCAGAAAAAAGTCACTGCGTATAAAACTCTTGAAAGATGAAAGTTGAATTGGAATAACTTTGAAAGAAAGTAGAAAGTAAACAAGAAAGGCAAACGTCAGGAGGAATCTGAATTCGGTCAACATACCGGAAGAACGGACAGACAGAAAAAAAAAACCAAAAACAAGAAGTTTTGAAGCTAACAATGGTATCTAGGCGCTAATTTAATTGTAAAACAAATATAAAAAAAACGGTAGATTTGATTTCAGTTACACGAGATTAATGAGTAGCAGCAACAGTCTCTCAAAATACATGATAAAACAAAAGATTTAAGGAAAAAATATACAAAGAAAATAAATCACAGACGTTATTATTTCCGGTTACTCTGTACTCGATCAAATATTTTATAACAAATCGAATATATTTGAACTGATGCAATCAGTAGTATAATGCAATTTCTCTGCCTTCTAATAGCTATCTGCATCAATGCAATTACTTAAACATCGTCAGACAAAAACGAACCGAATGTGGAATGGCTGTAAAAATTCGAAACAAACAATTTATCGGTTCACAGAGTATGACAAATATAACATTAAAATAGATAAAACAAATGTATAACCTCGCAATCCAATACATATTCCCGTTAAAAAGCAAAGGAAATTGAGTTTCCACACATATTTTTAATTCGGTGACATAAATTAATCTTCATAATCACAAAATACATTTTCTCTTTAACTCTTATTCTAAAGCAGTCATTACATTCGAAGAAGTCAGACGAGATTAACTGTGCGACCAGGTATGCCTTTCTTAATATCCATTCGATAGCTAAGAGGTTCTGACAAAAATTGCCACCAACATTTAATGTGTTAATATTTGTGTAATTATAAAAAAAAAATCACACAGAGGATCTCAATATGTATCCTGGGATAGTATATATTTTCCCAAACGGCATTGTATATAGTTTTAGCGACAGCTTTGTCTCGCATAGGAAGGTAGTACTTCGATGGTATTTTTGGACTGTTAATCACGTGTGTGAAGTCTTCCAGAGAAACGTGACATAAACTACGTTTTCTGTTGCTACATGAGGCTGCAAGGTCTTCACAATTTCTTTTGTTGTAAGCATAAACGCATGTAAATATATGATATATGACTTAACTGCGTTGGATATTTTAAGCTGATGGTCTTACTTGTCTACATTTCAAACATATTTAGAATGATTATAATTCGTTGATGATACCTTTTAAGCGAAAGGGATGCAAAACAATGGCAGCGTGCTTCATAACATTTTTTCTTCTCAGTGTGAAAATTTAATTTGCCGAGAAATTTATATTTTATCATATAACGTATTTGATTTTTGTAACTTTCTTCCATTTACTCAACGCTATCAATATACTGTAGTATGTTTTGTTTTCATTTAATTTCATTCACAGAGAAGCAAATATCAAATGCTATAGATTTTTTATTTGCAAACATTATTAATACACCAACTCCTTCCCAAAGTATAAATTTCATGTAAAATACCAAACAATCTCTACCACATTCTTGTCTCTAACTATGAAACCCTACATATTCACACTCGCATTTATTGAAACATAGATATCACACAAAAGACTATATACGTACGATAGTATAAATAAATCACGCGTATATGTGTAACGGATTGTGTGCGCAGTGATTGTACATGTTCATTGTGCGTGTGCTTGTTCGAACGTGATGTACGCAATTTAGTATTCCGCAGATACACATAAAAAGGGAATATTATGTTTCCTTTTTAAACTTCCTCATTAAAAAGCATTCTGATGGTAAATAAACGGTATAAACTTTTTCAGAGGTCGGTTGAATCTCCTCCACTGTTTTTTTTTTTTAAATAGCTTCTTCCATTAATAATTCATTCACACGTTTTATTCGTATATACATATAAAAATACATATACGCGGAGATACATACATACATTTATATATATATATATATAT
>NC_068986.1:18869323-18870410 GCF_001194135.2 Octopus bimaculoides | reverse complement strand
TATATATACATTCTGCTTTTATTGCTGTCTTGAGGGCAAACCGCAATTTGTTGTTGATGATAGCACCCGTCAAAGCCCTCTTTACTAACGTGCTAATCCGGTCTCTGAAAACGTGTCTCGATGGGAAAGACGCGTTAACATTCCAGTACCCGGACCCCTGCCTATCTGTCTTATCTAAGTCTAGCGTACACGTCACAAGTTTGTGATCTGTGTAGTTGACTATGTGGTATTATGGATACCCTACACTTTTTCAATCTACTACCCCACACACTATCCTATATAGATACGATCTCAACGACCCGATGCGGTTGTTCCATGTCCAGGTTGGCGTATTCGGGTAGTCGAGTCGGTACCTGTCAGACAGTTGAAAGCGTCCTCTGAGCAGGTCTCTGAGTTAGTTGCATCCCCGCCTATTCCTATCTCTCCCCACGTAGTCTACATGTGTGTCCAAGGTAGCATTCCAACCCCACCCTAAGAGTAAGGGGTGAGACGTTCGTAGGAATACTTCTAGACGTCGAAAGAAATCCGACCGACCTGTTAAAGTCGGTGCATAGACTGATACGAGTCGAAAAGCGCTCCCATTACTGCCGTCGACATGCAGGACGGTCATTCCAACATCCGGTTCGACGAATATTGACTTTACTTCGAGATCCAGAGTCTTGCGAAAAAGTACAGCCGTGCCACTACCGCCCATTCTCAGCAGACAGGGAGACATATAAATGTTAAACTGTCCGCCAAACATGGACTTAGTCCATGTAATGGAAGTTATAAGTCAGAATATAGCAGGGAACACAAAATTACCTCCCTTTTACTGTAAGATAAATGACTGATAAATTATCTCCCCTAACAATATTTTGTCCCTATCACTTTATCTCTTTCAACTCTCAGTTTGATGAGTAATGTGAATAAATTATATTGTAAGTACAAAACCTTATTTTGGACACAATTGTATATTTGTATTATTACGACTCTAATATACTCTTAAATTCTGTAAAACAAATCTGTGATTTTTCATCTCATCTCTCTCTTTCTCTCTCTCTCTCCCCCTCTTTCTCTCCCTCTTTATCCCCCCTCTATCCCTCTCTCT
>NC_068986.1:18868116-18869158 GCF_001194135.2 Octopus bimaculoides | reverse complement strand
TATATATATATATATATGTGTGTGTATATTTAGATTCAAGGTGAATATGGTACTTAAGTTTAGGCACCAGAATTAAGTATGGTATACATTCAATTCCAAAATAAGGTGATTAAAATCAAATTAAGCAACGAGGATATCCAAAGTTAATGCAGTACAATCATTTCAATTATTTAAGCAATGTGAACATTACATCAAATGTAAAATGCAGAGCAATCCTTAGCTGCACAAAGATATAGAAATTTACTGAAATTTCATTTCAACAAAAGGATATATTTTTGTAACTACATTTAGACTCTCGAAGTAGAAAGGAGCAATACAAAAAAAAAAGAAAAAAATATTTTGATTTGGCCAGACCATATATATAACATTTCTGTACATATATTCAGATGCACACACGTATACATATAGTCACCTACAAATCAATAAACACATTCACATCTATACGTAGACGCTTATACATTCATCTACTCATTTTCATGTACATAGTTATATCTACATAGTTATATCAGAGAACGTTCCATAATAAGTACACACTCATATACATACGTGAAGGCCGTAAAAAATGGGTTTAGCGAGGTAGATTAATAATAATTATAATTTATACATTGTTTCTTCTGGAAAATGCATGTCTGGCACGGTGGTTACATCTTGGCATTTTCTCATTATTTTTATTCACTAAATTTTCATTACTCAGTGCTTCCTCAAGGCAAAGGTCACATTTGCCGGATAGTAAAGTACATGGATCCGTAATTTTTTTTTCCATTCTATTTGGTATTTTTATTTCCGCACACGAAGAATACTTAAGACTAGAATTGGTAGCATAGCTTACCATAAGAATACGACCGAATATTTGGGAAATCAAAGGGTGAACGAGCTCAATTTGTACTCTTAGACGTGCTGAACAGAATACACCTCAACTGACTATATAAAGATACATACATACATACATACATACATACATACATACATGCATACATATATACATATATATATATATATATATATATTTATATATATATATATAGATATATATATATATATA
>NC_068986.1:18865729-18867747 GCF_001194135.2 Octopus bimaculoides | reverse complement strand
GTGTGTGTGTGTGTGTGTGTGTGTGTGTGTGTGTGTTTTGTGTCGATGTTTCTCCCCTACCACTGTTTGGCAGCTGTTGATGATATATTTACGTCCACATAGACTAGCGGTTCGGCAGACAGAGCAATAGAATATGCTCCAGACTTAAACAGAAAAGGAGTATTGGCGTCATTTATTTCGGTCAAATATTCCTTGAGACGGTGCCCTCTCATGGCTGCAGTCTAATGACTGAAACAAGTATACGATACACACGCACACACACACACACATACACACACACACACACACACACAAACACACACACACACACACACACAAACACAGACACACACACACACATATATATATAGCAATGTAAGAAATATTTTCTATAAAGCGAATTCTATTGGTATTTTTAAAGTCTAATATCTGTTATTTACGCACTAATTTTTATCACTCTGCAGAATTCGCCATTTTTTTTGTTTCTGTAATTGTCTTTTTCCTCCGCCCTTTATCTTCCATTGTATTTCCTTTAACATTGTCGATCTTACATCTACACGACAGCAATTCTTTTAATCAAGTTACGCTGCCTTTTATCAGTTGGTTTCAGTAATGGTAAAACAAAACGCAACGAAAAGAAACTAAACTAACTTCATCGAAACGGAGATACCAAGAAATTATTGTTCCGACTAGTAAAAATCAGCCACCGGCGACATTTTTGGATTGATCAGAACAATTAGTCAGACATGCTTCGTTAGATACTCGAGTACAATTAGATGAGATAGGAAACTAATTCATAGCTGCTGTCTGTTAGATTATGTTTGGTGTGTTTTTAGTTCTTGTTTAGAATTTATTTAATTATTGTTTCCTACAATATTGTTTGTCATGTTTGTCATTGTTCGTTATACTTGATACTGTTTCCTTTCAAAAATGTTTTTGTTGTTATTTGTTTTTGCTCCGTTACTTTTTATACTGCCTTCCTTCATTTTGAATTTCTTGATATTGTATTTTATGTTCGATATACTATTTCTATTTTTATCGCCATTCTTCTTCTTCTTCTTCTTCTTCTTCTTCTTCTTCTTCTTCTTCTTCTTCTTCTTCTTCTTCTTCTTCTTCTTCTTCTTCTTCTTCTTCTTCTTCTTCTTCTTCTTCTTCTTCTTCTTCTTCTTCTTCTTCTTCTTCTTCTTCTTCTTCTTTCATCTTTTCGGGTGTGTAAAGAATGAAGAGCCAGTCATGTACTGGAGGTGACATAATTATGTACACACCTTCACTAATATAGCTCACCAAAATTTGAAACTGATACTGTGTTCGTTGTTGTTGTTGCTGTTGCTCTCGGCGGCGGCGGCGGCGGCTGTAGCGAAAGAGGCAGTGTAGTCGACCTTGAAAGGACTGAAGATTGATACTTTCCTCTTTGGCCAGCTCTACTCGACATTTTCAGCTCAGTTTGTAGCATCTATCAGTATAAATATTTTCTTGTTTTCAAATCATTTTTTATGTTTGGACGGTTTACCTTGCAACGTCAGTGAGTTTCAACAGACGTTGCACTTCATCCATTCAACGTTGGTAAAACTAATGTTCCACTTGAAGAGTAATATCGATGGTGGAGACAAACTCGGCTCCTTAAACATATAACAATCCTTCTAACTCAATCAGAAAAGACTAATAAATTTTGGAATTTAGTACTATTGCTATGATAAAGGCAAAATGCTTCACAATATTTGCTCGGACTCTTTATGGTCCGAGTTTAAATCCTGTTGATGATTATATAATACATCTTACAAATGTTTTAATCCCGTTTACCATTGCTAGTCCATAACCTTTTTTTACGCGATCAAGCTATACATATCTTATAGCTAAGTTACCTTCCGTAGATAATTTTACCCTGATTATGATGTCGCATTATAAGAAACTGGCAAACTGACCATATCTAAAAAGAAACCTGGTAATTGGCTATTCAACGTAATTAGTAGTAGCGTCTCATTCGCACACACACACACACACACACACACACACACACACACACACACACACACACACAC
>NC_068986.1:18863100-18865339 GCF_001194135.2 Octopus bimaculoides | reverse complement strand
TATATATATATATATATATATATATATATATATATATATGTGTGTGTGTGTGTATATAAAACTATATAATTATATATCATAATATATGTATGTTTATTTGTGTGTATTTTATGTATGTTAATCACCTAGATTCTTTCAGTTGTATTATGAAAGAATTGAAATCATTAAAACCGTTCTATAATTCAATATTTAATGTGAAGATTCGAAACGGATGACTTATAATGAACTGAGTCTATAGTTTCTATATACACCGCTTTCTATTATGAAGTTATACAATCGATTTTTAATGTGTGGCACATTGCAATAATACGTTAATTGTCCAAGATTTGCCACGACTCATTAAGCATGCGTTTGTAACAAAATTGTAAAGACATTACTAGTGCAAGATCGTTCTAACCACAATGTCATTTTACATGTGTATGTGTGTGTGTGTGTATATGTGTGTGACTTTGTGTCTGTGTGTTATGCCTGTGTGTGAGTGTCTTTGGGTACCTATGTACTTGTGTGTGCATGCGTGCGCGCGCATCTGTGTGTGTGCGTGTGCTTGTGTGTATGAATGTACATATATATATATATATATATATATATATATATATCCTGTAAATAATGATTATGGTATGTTTATATAAGCTTAACGCTTATGGCGATCACCGTGCAATGACTAAAAAAAATAGTCTCATAAAGGAGCATACAAGACCTCGACAGGAAAAAAGGCTTTCCTATCCCAACCCACGACTTATTCTTTGTAAGCCTAGTACTTAATTCGTAACTCTCTTTCGCCGAACAACTGAGTTACGGAGCCGTAAACAGGACAGCATCGGTTGTCAAACAAGATTGGGGGACAGACATGCACGCACAAACACACACATATATATATATATATATACGACGGCTTTCTTTTAGTTTCCGTCTATGTAATGCACTCACAAGGTTTTGGTCGGACCGAGGCTATATTAGAAGACACCTGCCCAAGACGCCACGCAGTGTGACTCCACCCAGAACCATGTGGTTGGTAGCCAAGCTACTTATCACACAGCCACTCCTGCACCTATAAAATATATTAAGTGCATTCATATATCTTTCTTTCTCTTTATCCTTATAAAAATATTCAACAACTAGAAGCTCGCTGCGTCATTGTCAGTGGTTATAGTCATGTAGTAATTTTTAAGAACATCTTAGAAGTATTTTCTGGTCCTGGTGCTGAGGAAGTAAGTATAACTATTGTGTAAACTATTATCACCAAACTGCGTAACTCGCAAAGAATTTGTTTATAAAATATAACATAAGAGGAAACAGTTTGAATGATAATTTCGAATAATCTTGAATAATCTCTGAATATCTGATCTTCTAAATCACGTTAGATGATCTAATTTGTCTTCTTTGACTCTGCATATAGTTGGTTATTTAAATACTGGAGATCCGATATAAAAAGCTTACTTATATACTGAAGAATAACAGCAGTTGATGGGGAGTTAATCGTCATATAATGTAGCACGATAGCTTTAGGACCCATTTACTTGACTACAAATTGCTTACTCTATGTGTTTGGTTTGTACTCTCGGTGATGCTATGATGGTGCTAGGGATGCGTCTAGTTTAGGTGTGTAGAATATTCGTTGAACTGAACGTAAGCATTCATTTGTGTTACCACAGTAAAATAATTATGCTGTTAGTCTAGTAGCCTTTTATTCCTCACAAGACTTGTACGATCGATTTTCTTCATGAACATCTCATTTATTAGATTAGCACAAGTGAGTTTGATTGACACTTTTACCGTATGCTGGAATAAATGGGAATAGAGGAGTGTAAGAATTATTTGTTTTTAAATCCTAGTGAGACAGTTTCATTTGTCTGATAGATATCGCCTTTATATACCTCATATTCGCAATTGGATTTGGAATATCGACGGTGTACATAATTATTGTTTTCATTGAGTTGGCCTGGAGAATAGAAGAAATCGTCCTGAGTTTCGAGTTATTCAGTAATTCGATAAGGAGATCACATCATTGTTTCAGATATAAACAATGTAGATAAAAATAATATAGCATGTTCTGACTACTTATAGTGTAAACCTCGTTTACGGCAGAAAAATGTTCACACACTCTCAGAGAGAGAGAGAGAGAGAGAAAGAGAGAAAGAGAGAGAGAGAGAAAGAGAGAAAGAGAGAGAGAGAGAGGGATATAGAGATGGAGAGAGGGAGAGAGAGAGGGAGAGAGGGAGAGAGAGAGAGGTAGAGAGAG
>NC_068986.1:18859207-18863084 GCF_001194135.2 Octopus bimaculoides | reverse complement strand
AGAGAGAGAGAGAGAGAGAGAGAGAGAGAGAGAGAGAGAGAGAGAGAGAGAGAGAGAGAGAAAAAGATAAAGAACATTGTTTTATAGGAAGATATAATGAACCGATTAGAAATGTCAAAAAGAAAAGCTATTATTTTCTCGTGGAATTGTCACATAAGAAACTCGAAATGCTTTACGTCACAGGCTTAATTAAGATACACTATTTTCGTTGACTACTGCATTGACAGAGGTATGTCAGAATTAGTAGCCGACTGGGTGCATTCCCCGCTATGTAAGCCGAGATGTATAGCAATAGGGAAGAAAAACCCGCACCAGTGAGACTGAATGTAGAACTTTTCTCGAATCACAGACGTAAAGTTTGCTTCAAATGTGTCAGCCATGATACTGATGCATAAAATACATGGCTTGTTACATGCAAACTTCTATTATCATTTCATTAATTTTGTTCTGTGGAATGAACATATTCCGCAAGACGCTAAATTCTACGTTTGTCGATGCTGTCATCCACTGCCATATGTACTCGTAGATCGACTTTGCCTTCCATACTTGAAAACTCAATGTAATAAAGAAAGAATCGTATAATACTATATCGATATATTATAGTATAACACATCCTCAAGTTTGAGGTCATCTACCTATTTAATAAATTATTTGCTCAAGCAGGATATTGAGCTCAATGAAGAAATTACTGTGCCAGATGTAGTTATAAAAATCCAAACAAAGTCACCGCTTTGTCTAATTTATCTTTTAAATTTTCGGCTTATGTGGTTGCTTGTGCATTAAAACCAACGGAAATTAAATCGTTACTACAAAGATGTGGGAATTAATAAAAATGATCGATTATATTAACCATACTGGATTCTAGTTACTTTTGATATCCGCACCTGAAATCAGTAAACCATCAACTAAAAGACTGTTATTTCATAAACGCGATAAAATTAAGATATGTCAAAACTTATTACAACAGCAATAGAAAGTATTGTCTTGAATCCTAGAGCCAAAGCAGCCAGTTTCCCACCGTTTTCCAAGGCGTACAATACATCCTGGAACAGGAATGCGGTTACATGTTTGTAGCTACTTAGAGTAGAGCAGCATGAAATAAAATATTTTCCTACAGAACATTTCACACCACCCGATCCGAGAAGCGATATCACGACCCTCCGATTTTAAGTGCAGCACACTGTTCGCTAGGCAACAGGGCTTCACACAAAACCAATATAGGTCTATAACAAAACGATTTAAGGAACATGCTATCTCTTAACCACTTTGCCATATGCCCGTGGGCAATTATGGAGTGAACTTTATGTCTTATAAATCTAATATTTATCTATCCTTCTTTAATACCGGTTCGCATATGCTGCTCATATCTGCACTCAGTTTGCTCAGGCGATTGTTGTGTCCTAACATATGTGTTGTTTCTTTTAGTTTTCGTGTTTTCCAGTGGTGTTCTCTGTCTATTATTTTAACTTCATCCCATAGCGGTAGGTGGTATCCATTTTTCCATACATGATCAGCTATACCCGATTTATCAATATCTCCTCGTGTCACAGCTTTGCGATTTTCGTCTACTTTTATTTTGAGGGGGCGACTTGTTTCGCCTGTGTAAAACCTACCACAGCTACAACAGGATGGAGTACACCCATACTCTATTCTATTGGTGGTTTTACTCGAAGGAGATATTTGCG
The DNA here is from genome assembly GCF_001194135.2 of Octopus bimaculoides. NCBI lineage: Eukaryota > Metazoa > Mollusca > Cephalopoda > Octopoda > Octopodidae > Octopus > Octopus bimaculoides. The sequence goes on along the minus strand of NC_068986.1, from coordinate 18,861,399 downwards.
AAGCGTTGTATTACTCTTGAACACTGCCCTGGTGTCATATGGGCCGCATATCTTTTGAATCTTTTCGGAGAGGCCTTTTACAAGGGGTAGAGAGACTATGGATAGTTTATTGGTTTCATCCTCTCTTTTCTTCATAATTGGAACCTAGTTATGAAAGTTAACAATTGAACACCAAGAAAATGTTTCAATGTTGCTAGATGCCCATAATAAATGATTATCTAAACAATTGAAAGTATTCAGAAATGGTGAGTAAATATAGGAATAGAATGAATGTAGAAGCAATCATTAAAAACAGCAAAAATAAAGTTATGAGAAAAGACCTCAGGGCAGCGCTATCCATAATTAATACGCAAAAGGGCAGGTTTGCATGATGTTCAATATTCCGCAAAGTAATTCAGATTCACACAGAATATCCTTATAATTATTGTTATTGATCGAGATTTCATTACATTAATTATTTTCTTTCTTTTCCTTTTGGCTATACTTGTTGCTACTGTCGATGATGATGATGATGATGACGACGACGACGGCAACAACGACAGCGGTGACGACGACGGCTGCGACGGCGGCGACGGCGACGACGACGACGACGAGGACGACGACGACCGCAACGGTGATGATAAAGATATTTTGCTCCAGGTAATCCCTGAATGACAAGACTTTCGATGAAAATCATTCTATTGATCTCAATTTGGTCATCTGGAATCTACTCTTCAGACGATTTTAATTAGGTGTCCCTATAATAAGATGCGTTTTACGTATTCCATCTTTTTGTATTCTCATAACATCAAATCAATTAGGTTGACGTCAAGAAAATCCCTTTGAACAGATAACATGTTACGATACAATGTGCATTTTGATTCTATTTCTGTGAAATTAAGCAGCCGCTTATATTCATAATTCTCTCGCCGGAGAATAAGTTCCCTTTGTTCTGAGAAGATGAATATCATGGAAACGATGAGATAGCGATCTGAAACTATATATATATATATATATTACAGTCTGTCACACGTAGGCGATGATGAATACCACAAGGTATGAAAATACGTATTCGCCTTTATATATTTAATTCTTTATATTGAACACTCAGTATTTCATATATTCAACAAGACATATTTCATATATTCAATAAGATATTCAATACTTCATTTCATTGTACCATCCATTTTTATATTATATATTATATATTCCATATTCTATATCCCACATTAATTTTACAAGAATATAAATAAAACTCTTTTAAATAAAATAATATATATACACGTACATACATACATACATATATACAGAGAGACACATTTAAAGATAGATAGATAGATAGATAGATAGATAGATAGATAGATAGATAGATAGATAGATACATAGATAGACGTATGATTGTTTGTCGTAGCGTTTATCCCCATGAGAACTGGTATTGTTTTTTTACGTCCCATAACATTAGTAGTTTGGCGAGAGTGACCTGTAGAATAAGTACCAGACTTAACATAGAGATGATGGCTGGGGTTGATTTGTTCGAGCAACCGGTGAAGGCGGTCCTCCAGCATGGCCACCGTTACATTACTGACACGAGTAAAGCATAAAGGATAAAACACAAAATAAACATCTAACAATACGATACTTTAGAATCTAAGCATCAGGTGAAATGAATTATACACTTCCATACATAACATGAGTAGTTTTCAAGTTATGGTATTTTGATAACATGAAATCTAAGAGGGTCTTGGCGAGGAAATCTAGTTGAATAGTATCGTCTATTCAGTATGTACAATGAACGAGATGATGCCAATAAAACTGAAAAGAACATTATGACTGTCATCGTTCTGATGTAAACATTTTCCTTATGCAATCAAGCATTCTTGCAGTTGTATAATCAGATCCACACATATATTCGGGATTAATCTAGTAGTAATTTTATATCGGTGAATGCTACTGAGAGATAGGGTAAGTTTACGTTTGTTCGATTCATTCCACAGATATTAATCGTACAGTGTCTTGTGATTTGTAGATCAAGGAACAGATCAAACGTTATCAGAAAGTTGAGAATTCTGGAGGTAGATACTGATAAATAACTACCACTTTAATATCTAATATGAATATACATTCACATATTACTACATACCCATGCATCTATTAACACATACACAGTGATAAATAAATAAATATCTATATATATATTATATATATATATATAT
>NC_068986.1:18857676-18859055 GCF_001194135.2 Octopus bimaculoides | reverse complement strand
TATATATATATATATATATATATATATGCGTGTTTGAGGATGCGCGTGCGTGAATGTTTGTATATATACAAACATATATATGTACATATATACAGACATATATACGATTTTAGGGAAATATAAGCCGAAGTAGACGGGAAAATAGATACACAAACACGGAAGAGGGGATACGTGTAAACATATAGAGACACCCGAGAAATGAAGGTCAGGTTTGCACGCATGCACGTACGCGAGTACTTAAAAAATACACAAACTCTCATTGATCGTTCCACGTATTGATATTCTAACATAAAATATATTATCGAAATATAAAAAATAGTTTGGCTGTCAGATGAATTTCAGAGCTATTTCATTAAATTATTGTGAAAGTCACATTGCTGGAGCACCGCATTAAAGTGTTTTTTCGTCACCGTAATCGACTCCAGGACGTCTGCTTTGTGAACCTAGTACTTATACTATCAGCCTCCTTTGCAGAACAGGTACTTTACGTCGGTTGTCAAACAATAGTGGTTGGCAACTAAGATCCCGACGATTTAAACATTTTGGAATGTATTGCGTGTTTAAATTTTGGAAGTCCACATTGACTACTTGTACTCGCCTTTGCTTCAATTTAGAATACTGATCATCTACTTCATTGGAAGCTATTTTAGAAATTAAAATGGGGATGAAATGAACGCTGAGTTACGTGAATATCTGCACAAGAGTGATTGAAATAAATGGTGATTATGGAACACCGAACGTACGCGAGCACGTACACATACATACAGTATCAAACGTCAAATGAAATGGACATGTGTATGTGAGAGAGAGGGAGAGAGCGAGTGAAGTGGTGTGTGGTCATGTATACGTACATACATAAATATGCATACATCTTTTGTATGTATGCGTGCATGTGTGTGTGAAGGAAAGAGAGAGAAGGGATATGGAGGGATATGTTGTCATGTATACGAACATACATAAATACATATGCATACACCTGTTTGTATGTATGTGAGTGTGTGTGAGAAAGAGAGTGCGACTTAGACATCTCTCGCACTCTCTCGCTCTCTCACACGCACACTCATATACATACAAAACAGGTGTATGCATATGTATTTATGTATGTACGTATACATGACAACACACCCCTTCTCTCTCTCTCTCTCTCTCTCTCTCAGAAACACACATAAGCGTATACAAACGTACATAAAAAACACACATGTGCATGTGTGACTGACTATAGATATATATAGCCGAACAGGGCGAGCAAAAAGTAAATAAATAAAAACATGTTACGGAAATTTACAAAGTGAGCAGATTCAAGCGAAATTTGCGAACATAGTAAATATTTCTATCAGTAATTTATCGTAGATGTTTTGGAAATATCGAATTAAGAACTT
>NC_068986.1:18856495-18857413 GCF_001194135.2 Octopus bimaculoides | reverse complement strand
GAGAGAAATATTATTTATTTTTAATAAATAGCCTATTACGTATCCGATGTCAAATTATTCATGCATCCCAAGAATGGAAGAAATTTGCGCAGCCGTTTGCGCGTGTAAAGCGAACACACACACACGCACACACACACACACACACACACACACACACACACACATACAAACAAACAAACAAACACACGCTGGCATATTTTATATAGAAGATGTATACTTGCAGGTTTCTACTTTCTGTTTTATGCATACCTTTACATGAATATACCTGTATACGTATGTATGTAAGCATTCATGCATGTATGTATAGATGTATGTATATATTCATGTATGTATATATGTGTCTCTGCCTTTGTGTTTATATTCTATGACATATTAAATATCAGAGTACAAAACATAACACTAGGTTACTATATTTCGAATGAAACATTTCAGTTTGGTACACAAGGATAGATGTAGTCTAAAGATTGAATGATGCAAAAGATTCACGATAAAGCGTAAAAGATAAACACATATATACGCTCAAACATTGTGATACGCGTACACATATAGATGTAAGTATGTGCAATTAAACATATTAACATGATCAGAGAGAAGGAAACTTCAATACATATATTATTCATTATAGAAATGTAAACTGCCTATACATTTTTAGAATGCCATACTAACACCTACAATGAATTTAATATTTGCTTTGATCTATTAGAATAACAATAAGTACAATACCATACGAACCAGAACAGCAATTTAATTATTCCAGTATTCGAGGATTTAAACGGTTTTGTTTTATCTATAAAGCAATTTCAGTTTTGAAATTAAAAGTCAGGAACACAGGCTTTACAAGAAAGGATATGGCATATACATATACAACTATATACATACATACATACATGCATATATATATATATATATATATATATA
>NC_068986.1:18855167-18855700 GCF_001194135.2 Octopus bimaculoides | reverse complement strand
ATATATATATATATATATATATATATATATATATACACTTACATATATATATATACATTTTTTCGTATATACATAAGCATATATATGTACATTGATACATATATAATTAGCTTTTGTGTTTGTATATGCATATTGCTGAGTATTGATTTTCAATAAACAATAACCTCGCCCTCCTTCAAAGATACTTGCTGCATTGGTGTATTGGATATGTTGTTGTAATGAAATTAGAACAATTAACACATTCCCGTGGGGCATTTATGCAGAGAATGGTATTTTATATCTTTTGAAATACTCGTACATCTAAAATAATTATATAGTATGATCAAATATGTCATGATTACTGTTCTTATCGTAGTATTTTCTTTAATATTAATGTGTATAATGTCTTATCTTAAATATATACTTTGATGCATAAATGTCAACAGATCTCATTATATATCCCTTTCTATCTATCTATCTATCTATCTATCTATCTATCTATCTATCTATCTATCTATCTATCTATCTATCTATCTATCTATCTATCTATATAT
>NC_068986.1:18848902-18853902 GCF_001194135.2 Octopus bimaculoides | reverse complement strand
CGAAAGTAGCTGAGGTTTATAGGTCTATCAGTCCATCTGTGCCATGTCTTAGAAAACATCACAAGAGATAGCAACCATAAGATTTTATATTCTTCAAGAATTTATCACTTGTCTACTTTAAATGTATGTATGGCTGAGGTTGTTTTTGTTGACCCCTAATCACATAACGATACGTTTGTGGGATGAAGAGCACTAACACGTTTCACTCACTTTTACACAACTCGCCTCCAGTAACCTGAGAAACATTGGTTGCCTGGCTTTTTAAAATTCTGATGGTACACTTGATCGTCACGATGTACTCAGCCGGTAATCATGTTTCACGTTACACGCGACAACAACTCTCGACATATCTCAAGTTAGGAATACAAAAACATTGTACTATTGCATTTTGATTTCTTCAGCTTGCACTCTTTTCAGGCATTTGTCCAACGACGTTACTTCCGCAATTGCAAGATTTATCGCGGGCAGATAGTGCCTCTCGTTAGCTTTGTTAGGCTACAAATTATCCAAAGCCTTTACCAGTAGTTTTTTCGTTACCTCGTTTAAACCAAAACAATTGTTTTGCGCATAATTTGTTCTAGATGTACAAATCCCACCAATCGCATTAGCCATCTGGTAAGGAGCAGTGAGTACCTGAAGACATGCTAAATATTAATTTTCAATGTAATAGTTACTAGTTACCCGAGAGAATATAATTTTCATAAGCCAGTGCTGAGTAGCAAGATCCAATGTTGTACTGAAAATGTTTAAGAAAGACATGACATTGGACAATATGATATTATCATATTATAGGGTACCAAATAGGATATGATGATGATGACGATGACGAAGACGTGGACAACAATGACGACGATGATGGTGGCAATAATGATGATGATGATGATACTGTTGATGATAGTAATAATATTAATAATAATAATGATGATGATGATGATGATAATAATAATAATAATAATAATAATAATAATAATAATAATAATAATAATAATAATAATAATAATAATAATGATAATACTTAAATGAGAAAGAAAATATGAAAATAAATGCTTAAGGGGAAAACTTAAAAAGCTGAAGTAATGAAAACAAAGTAATTTACAAAAGAAGTGTGAAAGAAATTGAAAGAGAAAATTTGGTCGGCTACAAATAGCCGATTCTATAGAAGAAAAAAAACTACATAAACAAAGAACGAAACAAAAAAAATTGAATAAAATACTCATGTAAAAATGGCTGCAATGAGAAAGAATGAAAAAAGGAGAACAGATCGAAAGACATGCGATAGTTCTTTCATGTTGGTATATCAAACAGATTTAACTGATCGATTGAATGAAAAAATAACGTTATGATAATGTCGGACGGAAAATCCATCATCTTATCTGCATTTTAATCTTCGCACGTCTTTTGGTGTTTGTATTTTTCTTTTGTTCCCTATCTGTTGCGTTTTATACTTCTTGGAGTTCTTCAGAGCTGATTCTATACACCTGCTGTGTAGGCGGAACTCTCGTGAGCAACTTCAGACGCTATCTGTGAAAAAATATGAAAATATTCCCTGTAAATACAACAAATCCAACAAAATATTAAAAAAAAAACCATTCATCTCTCAAAATACGAAAATAATTACAAAATGGAAACAGCTTGGTCTCATTTCAATTTTTTAAAAAGTTTATATATGTGTTTTTTTTTGTAATTTTGTAAATGTTAAATTAATTATACTAAAAGTAGACAACAAAAAATGAAAATAAAAATACAATATTCAAACGAACCATCAAAGTAATAAATAATTGCAAATAAAAGTAAATTAAAATTAGAAAATTAATAACGCACAATAATTAAACAAATGCAAATACGAGAAGAAAATTTAAATAAAATATTATTTAAAAATATCATAAACTCACACAGACACAAGTCATATACATGTATGTATGTACGTATGTATGTATACGAGCATATATATATATATATATATATATATATATATATACACACATATATGCACATATGTATTTAGAAATATAAATATATAAATATATGTGTATGTTTATGAATATATATGTATATACATACATACATTTATATATATATACATGCACATACATACGTACACATATTCATGTATTTATATATATATGTATGTGTGCGAGTGCTTTTGTATGCCTGCTTATCTGTGTGAGAATGAGTGTGGGTATGTGTGTAGTTTGTAAGCGTGCTTGCGTTTATGTTTCATGTTTGACATTTCCCCCGCAGCAACAGCAACATGATATGTTTGATACCAGATAAAATTAATGGTTAGCATAATTTCATTCATGGTACACAAGGGATTTGATAGATCGTGTGGTGAGAATGAGGGGAAGTAAATATGATAAGATAGAAGAGAAGAAGGAATAAGAACCTGGAAACAACAGACAAGTGAGTAGAAGACGAGGAAAAGTAGAAGAACTCCACCACAAGAACAAGAAGATTAAGATGACGAAGGGTAAAATAAAGGAAAAATGGATATAAGAAATAGAAGGAATAAGGCGAAAACAAGACGAAGACAAAACTAATGGTGGTGTTGAATAAGATGTAGTGGATTATAATTACCGACGAGAAGAAGGAAGGAAATGATGAAGAACAAGGAGTAGCATATGAAGAAGTAGAAGGAAAAATAGAATATATGGAAGAGGAGAGGGAAAAGAAAGGAATGACGTAGAAGATTGGTAGAAAATGAATGAAGGGAAAAGAAGAATCAGAAAAAGGTAAAAAAATATGGACAATGTGAAGTAGATGATGATGCAGAAAATACAGAAGCAGAATGTGAGAAAGAGCATAGGGAAAAGAAGAAGGAAAATAGGAAAAAAAAAAAGATAACGGGCAAGAAGTGAAAGAAAAAAGAGAAGAGGAGGGATTATCAGAAGGAGGAAGAGGAGAATAAATAAAATTAAAAAGGTAGAAGAAATAGAGAAATTTAAAATGCAGAAGCAATGGAAGAACAAGGAAAACAACAACAAATTGAAGAAGCGAAGGAAGAAAAAGAAATAGAACATTAATCTGATGAAGAATTATAGTAGAGATGAGCAAAATGATAAGCTATAGAAAGAAGAAATGGCGGCGAAAAGTATGGTATGTGTTGACGGCAAGAAATACAAGCTGTTTGCAAGGATAATCAATTTGATGAGAGATGGTGATGATTATTGACACAATGTTGCAAGCGTGGCTGTGTGGTAAGAAGTTTGCATCCGAACCACAAGGTCCCGATTTCAGTCCTACGATATGGTAAATTTAAAGCTAGTGTCTTTTACTATAGTCTCTGGCATACCGAAGCCTGGTGAGAGGATTTGATGTACAGAAACTGAAAGAAGCCTGCTGTGATATGCATGCATGCATACATATACACACACGCATACCCACATACACATATATATGCATAGACATGTGTTTGTAAGTGGATGTGTTTGTCCTCAACGACCACGTGACATCCGTTGCTGGTATGTTTACGCCACCGCAACTTAAAGGTTCGGCAAAAAGGATCGATATACTTAAAAAGAAAACAAGTACGCAGTCTATTCGTTCGACTAAAATTCTTGAAGACGGTTATGAGGATGCTGACGATGAGGAAAACAACGATGATGGCGATGATGATGACTTTCATGAATTGCTATCATACCATTTGATCATCAAAACAACAGTGTCATCGATCGTAATGATGGAGTGATGACGCAAATGACAAGGGTAAGTGTGCTACAATAAATATTAACATTAGCAATAGTGCGAAGAATCATAATGCTTGTGATGATGATGATGATAATGATGACGACGACGACGACGACGACGATGATGATGATGATGGTGGTAGTGGTGTTGATGATGATGATGATGATGACGATGATGACGATGATGATGATGATGATGGTTCTGGCGGTAGTGCTAGTGGTGGTGGTAATGTTGCCGACGACAATGAAAACGATTACCATTTTTACGACACCGTTGATGTTAATCAAGAATTCATAGATGACAACAATGAAAAAGCACGATGAGGAGGAATGATAAAAAGATAATGAAGACAAGGGAAAATCAGCAGCTCCAGGAGTCGCTGCTGATAATGATGATGATGATGATGATGGTGCAGAAGTGAAGAAAAGAAAGGATGGGAGGATGGCGATGTGCAAGAGGAGACAAGAATGTTGAAAAAGAAAAAAGTAGAGGGACATAAATAAAAGATAATAGGAGGAGGAGGAGGATTAAAAGAAGAAGAAGAAGAAGAAAAAGAAGAAGAAGAAGAAGAAGAAGAAGAAGAAGAAGAAGAAGAAGGAGAAGACGAAGAAGATAAAGGAGGAGAAGAGGGAAGAAGAAGGTGGAGGGAAAGAAGACGAAGGAGAAGAGATAAAGAAATTAAAGATGAAGAAGATAAAGGAGAAGAAGATGAAGAAGAAGGAGAGGAAGTGGAGGCAAATGAAGAAGGTGAAGATAAAAAGAAGGAGAATAAGAATGAAAAAAGAAAAATGAGATGTGAAGAAGGAGAAGTAAAAAAAAGGAAAGAGAAGACGGCGGAGGAGTAGAAAGAATTAGAAAAAGAAGCGGATGCAGCAGACGCGGGAGGAAGAGGATCAAGAGGAAAAGGAGGGAGGAAAAAGTACCTGAAGGTAATGAAATAGGATAGAGTAAAGACTATCAAAGTTAGAGTCAAAATGAAACAAACCAAAAAGTCTAGGGAAGCTGGAGGAAGAGAAAATCGATTAACGAAAGTATGGAGAAATTTATGACGACGAAAACATAAGTAGGAAGATTAGAAATTGCAGGAGAAGCAAAACCTGATCAAAAACTGATCATGGAATTGAGACAGATTAAAGCATAGGAAGACGAGGAGAATCGAAAATATTTAAATAAGACTCCGGAACAGAATATCCAAAGAAAACAATGGATGAGCGTAGCATGAGGAGGAGAAGAAGAAGAAGAAGAAGAAGAAGAAGAAGAAGAAGAAGAAGAAGAAGAAGAAGAAGAAGAAGGGGGAGAAGAAGAAGAAGAAG
>NC_068986.1:18848646-18848892 GCF_001194135.2 Octopus bimaculoides | reverse complement strand
AGAAGAAGAAGAAGAAGAAGAAGAAGAAGAAGAATAAGAAGAAAAAGAAGAAGAACGAAGCGAAAGAAGAACAAGCACATGATGGAGTGGGAGGAAATGACGAATAGAAAAGATGAAAATGTTAAGGTCGTATACGAAATGAAAGATAGGCAATTGTGTATGCGTGTAAATTTGTATTCATATATGTACACTGCATTTATATATTCTAGTGTTTATGAGCATATATGTATACATATGTGTATATAT
>NC_068986.1:18844294-18848265 GCF_001194135.2 Octopus bimaculoides | reverse complement strand
GTATATATATATATATATATACATTACATATATATATATGTGTGTGTGTGTGTGTGTGTGTGTGTGTGTTTGTATGCATATATATATATATATATATATATATATTAGCAGCCTGGGGATAAACACAAGGAACAATAGGATCTGGAAACATTACGTGGATCCATATGAAAAAAAGAGAAAAAGGCAACACATATATAAAAAAAAGGCATAAAACAAAACGTAATAATTTCTAAGACCTGGAACTAACGAAACCGTTCGCAGTGCGGTGCAGGCGAATGAAAAGAATCTGGGAAACAATGACAACATGAAAATTCTAGGAAAGAAAGAGCTACAGATCAGCTTCCTATATTACTGAGAATGGTGCTTGTAATCCTTGTGTGGATGGGGCGGCTGACGATGTGTATGCTGATCATGAAAGTGATTAATAATATTGAAACCTAGTTGAATATCGCGAGTAACTACAAAGATCAAGGCCACTGAACGAAATATAAAAAAAATAATAATAATATATATGATGTTTAATAAGATCCTTTCATCTCGCGTATTAATTAATACTAATTTAATGATGTCAGAAAAAATAATATTTATTATCAATTTGTAAGGATTAAGTAGAATCTAATTTCATATTAAGGATCAACGTGGGAAATATGGTGGATTCTTGAAACTTATGAAACGGAACGGGAGATTAATTATCTCGCGACGGACACACTTCCAATATATATGCATACATAGGCACACACACACACAGACATACACACGCAAACATGTGTATGTATGTATGTGTGTATGTATGCATGCATTTTTGCATATATATATATGCATCCATACAAATGCATATATATATATAAATACACACACGTACATACATACATAAATACATAAATATAAATATATTCCATAGAATATAATTAATTTTGGAATGAGCTAATACATATATAAATGCATAGAACACACACACACACACACACACTTTCGTAAGCAATTTACTCTGCATGCAATAATATAGAAGCACATCTACCTGGAGATACATGGAAAATGCCTCCAGTAGAGGAAAATATTTGTTACATAAAGTAAACTGTGAGAAGCTTAATTTTTACATGTTTCTTATTGTCTTAAATGATGAAATATGGACGCAGCGATACTTAAAAAATATTAAAATCTCTATATGATGACTAAAGAGCTAATCAGATATTGATATGACCACCAGATGAGTACCACCAAAAGTGTACCAAATTTACTCTGAACTTCATTGTATTTTTTCATTTGCACATATGAATATCAATGGTAATTTCCTCTCTCTTATATCCGTCACACAATATCGTACAAGAGTAGGATACTTATGTGCTGATGAAGTTGTTATATTTGGGAATACATGAATGCGGTACCGTCTTTCGGATATGTTGAATCATTTAAGTAGCTTTAATAAATTACCTCCCATTCGGTATTAAGAATTACCTGAATGAACCTCGATAGAATAATCGCATATAAGTGTTCTGATCCGAACATTTTCTCGAATATTATCAAACAATGTAATATGTCATATACATACATCTCATTCTCATTGGCGATATAGACTTTATCTCCATGGCTATGTAGACTTTATATCCATAGCTAAGTAGACTTTCTCTTCAGAAACTAATACGTAGAATAACAATTGCTTTTTTATCATTGTTGTTTGAATATATTAGATTTGACGGGTAAACGTTTTCAGTTAGCCTGCTCGGTAACTCTTCCCATCAGGTCGATTAGCCCCATTTTCACAACGAACCGTCATATACAGATATAAACCGTTGTTGGTTCCCTCATGCTATTCCATCTGGCAAAATGCCTTCAAGACTTTTCAGAAATTCAGTATGGAAAAAGATGTTATTCGATGCTTCCTCCCTAATGTTTAAAAGCAACTGATATTTGATCAATATATTGTATGGTTATCGATAAAGAAGAGTCTCTCTGTTATTGCCTTACATTCTTCCCATTCATATGGAAAAAAAACGTCCAAAATTGAACATCATACGATTCTCTTCCTCTTTCTTAAATGGTTATGTAAGTTGCATTGAGATGCATATACAAGGTTGTACTGCATCCCAATACCAGACATCGTGTCAGTGCTGTTGACTTTGCTTGGTAAGAGTTGTCCAGCTTCAACTGGGATTCATTGTTGTGTCCACGCTCGTATTCTTTCTGCGCAAGATTTTCACAAGCACTAACCATGTGAGTCACAATTTCGCCCAAAATCCACAAACATGACACATGTATCCGTGTAGATGTTTCATTTCTTAAGATTGTATATATATATATATATACATATATATATTATTTTATGTATGTTATCCACACCTCAGTTGTGGTCAATCGGGAACACCACCATATATATGTACAAAAACACACGTGTATGTGCATATTTCTATACAGATATATATTGGGCCAAGTTGTGTATATATGTATATGTATATGTATATGCATATCTATATCTATATCTATATCTATATGTATATCTATATCTATATCTATCTATGTATATATATATATATATATGTATATGCACATACATACATACATACATGCATGTATGCATGCATACATACATACATACATACATACATACATACATACATACATACATATAGAGTTAATGTAAACAGCTAGGCGCAATCTGATTCCATTAAGGAAAATTCAATCGTCACAAAATGTGACCAAGAGTGCCGTGACAACCACATATCTTACTGCTATTTCTAGTAGTGTATGTGTCTCTGCACCCTTAATAATGTCTGTGTGTATTTGTGTGTGTGTGTGTGCGTGTGTGTGTGGGTGCGTGTGTGTGTGTGTGAGTGTGTGTGTGTGCGTGTGTGTGTGCATGCGTGTGTGTGTGTGAGTGTGTGTGTGTGTGTGAGTGTGTGTGAATATGAATGTATGTTTAGATACCTAAAGATAAACTTACTCAGATACAACTTATCAATCTGCATGGCTATAATATTTAGATACGAAAATATTATTTTCATAATTTTTGCCTAAAAGGTGCATATAGTTTTGCATGTTAATCTATGCTTTCAAAAGTGTATATTTTTGCGCGTTTGCTTTAGTTCTTGGGTAGAGTCCTACATGCGTGTGTATCAGTATGTTTTGCAAAAAATTTTCGTGAAATAAAACGATTTTCATGTTAACATTTCTCCCACTCGTCCCATTTCAGTGTAATTTTTACGTTGTATTCTATAATTTTCTTTTATACCAAAATATCTTATGCCATTTTCCTGATCAAACCACACCCTACCCAAATTATTTCCAGCACTAATCTGCAAATAGAGAATCTTTAAACATCGCCACATTCACTTCCAACATAAACGGAACAGAAGAGAAACGTGAAATTGTTTACCGGAAGAATTTTGTCTCATATGTTTCCAGAAATATTTTTGCAGAATACAACACGGTTTAGTATTTCTTTTATTGTTGCACATAAAGATTCCTTTTGCTAGAGGGAATCTCTAAGAATGGATATTCCTTGAGGATATGCCGAGTCATTTGTTTAAAAAACTGAATAAAGAAGCAGTAAAATAAAATGAAATAACATTTCATCCACCGTACTGATCAATGCGATATTCACAGCATACAATAACATGAGAGGCGCATGGAGTTATGCGATGACAGTTCTAGTAAAATCAATAGCTACGAATATAAAAGTTATGCAAAAGGCATATTACCACACATACTCACATACAGCCAGGCATAGAGGCAAAAACCATAACACTAAAACCATATAAAGAAGCATAAATATATAAAGCAACAAGGACACTCACTAATATTTCACTCACGTAATAAAACTGTACTCATATCAAGCTGCGATTTGAGATGCCCATGCATATAAATATACTTATATATATGTATCTCTCTCTGTATATATATTCATATATATATATGTATATATATATATATATATATATATATATATATATATATATATATATATATATATATAT
>NC_068986.1:18837782-18843699 GCF_001194135.2 Octopus bimaculoides | reverse complement strand
TGTGTGTATATATATATATATATATATATATATATATATATACACATATATATATATGCAGGCAGAGAGGGAGGGAGTGAGATTGACACATAGATACGTTCGTGTATGTATATGTGTATAGACACATAGACATATACACACATATCTGTCTGTGTATGTGTGTGTGTCAGCGCGTATTCCTGTGGGTGTGTTCTGAGGATATGCTAATTGGCAAATCCGGGACTAAGCTAGTGCCGTTATATAAAATATACCGGTTTATTGTTACGCTGATAAAATGCAACAGAGATTTCATCCTGACAAATTGTGTTAATTATACCGTTGAATATGAATAGAAAGAAATTATTCAAAAGACAGATATATAAATATTGTATTAAGAGTAAACATAATAATGAAAAAATACAGACACTCATCGTCCTCTCCGTCCTCCTCTTCACCCCCTTCGTCGTCGTCGTCGTCGTCCTTTTCTTCCTCCTCGTCCTCGTTTTCCCCTTCCTTGTCCTCCTTCTCCTCCTCCAACTACTACTACTACTACTACTACTACTACTACTACTACTACTACTACTGCTGCTGCTGCTGATACTACTAATAACGCTAATAATAATATTAATTACAATAGTAATAATAATAACATCACCAACAATAAGTATTACAATAACCACTATGAGGATGATAATTTATGGTAGACGAAGAAGTTAGAAGAAGAAGAAGAAGAAGAAGAAGAAGAAGAAGAAAAAAAAAGAAGAAAAAGAAGAAGAAGTGGAAGAAGAAATGAAGAAGAAGAAGAAGAAGAAGAAGAAGAAGAAGAAGAAGAAGAAGAAGAAGTAGAAGAAGAAGAAGAAGAAGAAGAAGAAGAAGAAGAAGAAGAAGAAGAAGAATGGTAATCGTTTGACGCATATGCACTGGTATACACAGATGCTAACAAGACTTTTGAGAATATTGAAGACGATGTCATTATACAAATTCATCGTCAATGGGTCAACGAGTTAAATATATAAAAAAGAAACAGAAATTTATCAATAATTTAATTGGAAATTTTAAAGATATATTCAGTTTAATAAAAGGATTTCCTGAAACAGAAATACACTACCATAGTTTCTAACCTGGTTTGTGACAGGGCAAGTCACATATCAGATTCTGTTTCATTGTATGCCGGATAGGAGTCACCGAGGATCCTTCAGTGATTTTAGGGTTATTCAAGAAAAATTGCTGGTGGTTGTGTGGTAAAAAGCATGTTCCCCAACAACATGTTTCTAGTCTCAGTCCCACTGCGTGCCATGTATAGCACGTGTCTCGTGGCAACCAAATCCTTGTCTGTAGATTTTAATATATCTGTTTGATGTGTATATCACATGTCTTCGTCTTCTGTTTTTATGTGAATTCTCCCTATATATATATATATATATATTATATAGGCGCAGGAGTGGCTGTATGTTAAGTAGCTTGCTGACCAGCCACATAGTTTCGGGATCAGCCCCACTGCGTGGTACCTTGGACATGTGTCTTCTACTATAGCCTCGGGGTGACCAAATCCTTGTGAGCGGATTTGGTAGACGAACACTGAAAGAAACCCGTCGTGTATATATATATATGTGTGTGTGTGTGTGTGTGTGTTTGTACGTCTGTGTGTGCGTGTGTGTGTTTCGTTGTGTCTGTGTTTCTCCCCCGTAATGTGAGCGGTTCGCCGAAGAAACCGATCGAGTAAGTACCCACCTTAAAACATTAAGTGCTGAGGTCGATTTATTCGTCTAATCAGTGAGACAAGATTAAATACGCAATTAAAGCTGTTATAAATCAATGGGTGAAGGTTGTTGAAAATCACTCATTTAGTATCTCCCTGCAGTTCATTAGATTCGTCTCAGACGACATTCCGTTTGCGTAGTCATGAAGCTGACTGCCTTCCCATTGTAGCATTGTTGTCCTTATAAAGAAAAAAACACATGGCCTGGCCCTGTGTTTGAGAATAGCTCAGCATCACATCATCTCTTTTTTTTATAACTTCTGATAAGTGATCTCTCCGCATTTTGAGTTCATTGTTTTCTTTTACTGCTGGGTCTGCAAGGAGAAAATCCGTCAGACTTTATACGCCTCCCAAACCGACATTCCGGGTGCTTAGAATCTTTTCAAGTTTCCACCTCCACACTTCTCCACAGAATAAGTAGGTGACTCGTTAGCTTGACCGCTCGTTTCTATAACTTCTATAACTGGTATGTGATGAATTCCTCTGCAGTCTCTAGCTCACTGTTGTAAAATTTTGGGGAAGGGGTCAGTTGATTAGATCGACCCCAGTACGCAATTGGCACTTAATTTATCGACCCCGAAAAGGTGTAAGGCAAAGTCTACCTCGGTGGAATTTGAACTCGGAACGTAAAGACAGACGAAATACTGCTAAGCATTTCGCTCGCCGTGCTAACGTTTCTGCCAGCTCGCTGCCTTACCATTAGAAGTATTATATGGGAATGTATAATAAGTTTACAAACCATTAGGTACTTTATATACACATAAATACACACACACACAAACAAAATGCACACCAACAAACAAATACAGAAATCTATCTATCTATCTATCTATCTATCTATCTATCTGTATGTCTGTCTGTCTGTCTGTCTGCCTGCCTGTTTGTATGTATGTATGTCTGTCGGTCAGTATATCTATCTATCGATGTGTCTATCGATCTATCTGTCTGTCTGTCTATCTATTTAACTATCAATATATATATATATATGTACAGAGAGAGAGAGAGAGGGAGAGAGAGAGAGAGAGAGAGACTGAGAGAGAGAGAGAGAGAGAAGAGAGAGAGAGGGAGAGAGAAAATATAGTTAAAGCAAGATTTACTTTAAGGAACCGATAGTTTCAGTTTTTGTTTACAAAATGAAAGGCAAGATATGAAAGAAAGAATATACATTCTCATTCAAAAATACGCATTCTGAATTAAAAAAGAAAATCAATATTTCTGCTAGAAACGAAGTCCACAAAAAAAAAAAAAAAAAAAAAAAAAAAAAAATATAATAATAGAAAATTGTATTAGTAGAAATATGGTTATTTTAATGGAATACTATTAGAAATGGTAATTTCAGTGGTATTGGTTGAATTGCAAATACGGTTGTTTAATGTCATTTATTTTTGTAGTTGGAGTGGATTTCGTTTTTGCTGTTGTTATTGCTGTTGCCAACGTTGTTGTAGTTATTGTCATAAGCAATGTTATTATTGTAGTAATGTGGAGTTTTGTAATGTAAATATAAAGGATTTTACAGATTGAATATTTATGTCAATATGGCGTCAGCAGCTCATATTTTGTTAAACAGGTTGATATGGTTTATAGAGAATTTTTGGTTTGCTCATTATTCTGTAGATAAAAGTATATAAATACATTAATATATGAAGCACATTCGCACATTCATTCACACCTTTATATATATACATACATACATACCTATACACACGCGCACACATACATATCTCCATGTATATGTGTATTATTTGTATGTGTGCGAGTTATTTCTATAGTTGTGTGTATAAATCAATTTAATATATTGTTGATTATCCTTCGATTGAACAGAGAATATTTTACATTTTAATGCATAGTAAAACATTTTTGCTAGAACCTGTTATATCATCAATAGGAAATATAAATGCGATCGCCTAGTACGTACATATACATGCATAACCTAAACAAATACATTCATACGAACATATTCACAGCTAACCCATGCACGCATATATAAACGCATGTGTGTGAGAGAGCGCCTGTGTATGTACCTGAAATATTTGTTATGTATATAAATTACCATATCCTACAAATGCATACTACTGCTATTTCAATCATTATACTTGTGGTGTTATAACGCTTTGTATTATATAACACCTCACCAAAGTTTCTTTTTTTCATTCATATGCAATGTTTTTTTTCAGTTCTGTGGCCTGCTTGGAAATATTTCGATTGGATATTTTATTAAATTAAATTTTTCCTGTTTTTAGACAATATTCAGATGAGCCGAATTTACAAAGAGTACTTCATAGTAGCCAAGAGGCAAACGTTAGTCGTTTTAATAATACTAACATCTCCAGGCTCAACACTATGTAAAGTTCATATCAGGGTATGAAAAACGAATTCCTCGCCTGTCGGTTGACTATGGGATTGCCTATAACTAATTTAGAGATTTAAGAACGTAATGGTTAATTGAATAACAAGCTTGATGTGTTACTCTGTTTCGAGTGCAGTCCCATTACGCGCCACATTAGGAAACACATTTTTACTATAGTCCCGCGACAACCGGTGCCTCATGAGCCAATTTGATAGACGGAAACTGTGGGGAATTTCATCGTATATATGTGTGTGCGTTTGTATTTGTGTTTGTGTGTGTGTGTTTGTATTTGTCCCCCACCATTACTTGATCACAGCTGTTTGCTTATTTCCGTTGTTTCCGTAACTTAGGATTTCGGCAAAGATATAAGTGGCTGACTAACTGCCACATTTAGAAAAAAATAAACTTTACCGTCAGTTTGTCCGACTGAAGGATTTGAAGTTGTTCGCCGACATGGCGCCTGCCCAATGATGGAAAGAAGTCCAGGTTAAAACATAAATGGCTTTATACAACAAATCGTTTATTGAGTCTCATCTGAGAATGTTATATTAGGACGAATAGCTAGGTAACCTTCAAAGAATATTTAAATGTAGAGTGAAGGCACAAAGATAGGACAATTCTCAAGAACTAGTTTACCTGTACGCGGCCCTTACTACATATTCCATATGTACATACTTATATACATACACATATTCGTAAAATTATACGTATCTCGCACACACACGTGACCGCCTTATTTAGTAAGAAGTTATCCGTCTCACACAAATGATAGTCAGATATCTGTATGTCACTGGATTAAATGGCTCCCGAAACCCGCTCTCGAAACCATTTGTGAAAGTTTGTTGCTCATGAATTTACAGAAAAATCTTCCTCGGACTACGAGTAACTACCATCATCCTCTATTGTATGTATGTATGTATGTATGTATGTATGTATGTATGAATGTATGACTGTACGTAATATCAACATTGCAATGATCTCAAATTTTGGCAGAGGGTTGCAAAACGATTAAATCAACGCCAGTACTCAACTGATATTTTCTAGACCCCGAAGAAATGAAAAACAAAATCGATCTCTCAGAATATGAACTCAGAGTGCTAAGACGGTCCGAAAGGCCGTTGAGCATTTTGCCTGGCAGGTTACCGGTTCTGCCACTTCGCCGCCTTAAAAGAAGCAATGAATTAACAATTAGCTATTGGGTGCTTGACGTGTGGTTCTTGCACAGAATCTCCTACAACGACTACAAAAATATAATGATTCACAACATACCAAATATTAGTTAATATTAGTTATTTATGTCCACACTTATGACAAAAGTACTTATCGTAATATCTGCACCTCATTAAAATATGCAAGTGATAAGCAGTATTCGTGGTAAGAATGAATACATCGAACTAAAGAAGAAACAGTCATGATTTATATGATCAATTTATCTTACAAATATAAATATTTCATATATACGTATTGTATAACTGCAATAAAATAAGTTTGTCTACTGCACATGCATATGTCATTATTTTTCAATATGTACGCGATTAAATTTCTCAATATCTATCATGGGACAGCAGATGTACTTTATTACAGTAGCATAATGCATTGCAGTAGCATAACTCTCTCTGCACTATTTATAAGCGCAAATGTAAAGACACAGCTAGCTGCCCTCACAAAAACAAATGACTTCGAGAAAACAGCTACTTCGACGTACTGCATTGCTTAGAATTTCTTTGTTTCTTATGATATGGCTCCAGTTATTTTGAGAGAAATGCTACCGATTAGATATATGAAAACAACAAAAAAGACGCCAATGCTTCGACCAGCCAATATCAAACAGA
>NC_068986.1:18835903-18836759 GCF_001194135.2 Octopus bimaculoides | reverse complement strand
TATATATATATATATATGTATATATATATATATATGTATTTAGTATATTCACAACTACGTGGTGTACACACACATACACACACAAACGCACAGACACACGCACACACAGATACATATGTAAGCATGTATTTATGCATAACTACTGCGTAAGTAAATGTATTAATACTTAAACATTATGTTCATAATACTACAATATCATTGATATCGTTAGAATGCAGCCTATTGCTTATATGAATTACATCCTCAGTTATTTTTATTTCGAATATGACGCTTGGCGTAGTATTTGATAGCAATATAATTATTGCGTAGAACAAAGGAGGCTTATAGACTATACAGTGTTGGATAACAAAGGTGAATATCAAAAACCAAAAGATCCACGTAACGCAATGGAATTATTAAGTGCTGGTAAGTATATGTTTATTTAGTATAATGGATTCACGCTTCATTTATCGTAGTTTTCTAAGTATGACTGTTATTGTTGACGCTAACATAATCAAAAATATTGTTCTTACTATTGTGTTTAATGCCTCGTTTTGTATTGTAAATGTTACGTGTGACCATTCGCTCATTCGTTTGTATCTTTTTCATCGTCTCGTTTTTCTCACAACTCTATCTCACTACTAACACTCGCATACAGGGGCGCGCACAACAAAAAACATTTACACACACACAGGCAAGTACGCACACTCACACGCACTACATACTAGCGCACATTCTATCTTTGTACATATAGTCACAGCCACATGGTTCTAGGTTCAGTTCCACTGCATGGTAACTTGAGCAACACATATCTACTCCATCCTCGAGCCGATGATGGATTTTGTAGGGAAAGAAGCACAATATATATATATATATA
>NC_068986.1:18833476-18835791 GCF_001194135.2 Octopus bimaculoides | reverse complement strand
TATACATATATATATATATATTTATATATATATGCTTGTATATGTATATTAGACTTCTTGCTCTTTTGTCCATTCCTTCGATCCTGTCCTCGTATTCTTCGGGAATATTTCCAACACTCCAATCTCTTTTGTCGACATTACTATCATCATATACTACTCTGCTCTTACTTCCTCCATCCTCTACAAACACACCGACTCACACTCCCACCGTAACTTCTCTTCCCACCCTAGTCATACCAAGCCCTCCATCCCCTATTCCCAATTTCTCCGTCTGCGCAGGCTCTGCAGTGACAACCATGACTTTGAGACAGAGTCTCAACTTATGGCTCGCCACTTCATTCTTCGTGGATATCCCCTAATCTCTCTATACAGAGCCCTTGCCAGGGCACTTCCATGGACGCTGCCTCTGCTCTCTCACTCCGCATCCGCCCCGTCTCCCGTTTCCACTCACCTACCACCTCTCCATCCTGCCCTACCAACGCACCATTCTTCGAGTATTCCGTCGATTCCAGTCCGACACCTCCACCTCGCACATCTTCCCCAACCTATCCTTCCCTCCTGGTCCCGCTCATGTACCTTAAAGTTTCGTAGGCTTGTCGATCGAACCTAAATTGCTAGATCTCTGATTTTGATGTGCAGAAATAGAAGCAATGAATTCTAACCGGGCTGGAGTTTCAATGTTTGTGGGACGGCTATCAGAGAATTTATACTCAGCTCCGCTCCAATATTAGTTGTACAGTGTATTCAGCGTGTTTAGTTTATAAAAAGCAATCAGCAATATAATAGCTCAATTATTGTTAGATTGATTTGAATAATTTGCTTTTATTAAAATTGCACAATATTTTATGATGCAATACATAAATTATGAGTAGTAGGAAATGATATTCATATAAAATACGTTCGTTGGTGACTGAATCTTGAATCATATTCTCTCAGCTTGTGATTAGAGTTTAACTTAATTTATTTTCGTGCAGTAATTCCAAATCTTCATTATAACAATTTACCTTCTGTAGCCGTCTGTCGGAGCTGACTCGCAGTTGCGCAAAGAATGATTCCCCGTGTGGACATTACATGTGCTAGATATTTCAGCTGATGTTCAATTCAATAAGATCTATCCTTATCAGAGAGACCGAGATTATGTGCCCATGAAATAATTAGCCTTATTGCTATTGATATTGCAACGACTAATATCTGCTCCCTTCTTCTCTGATGGCGGAGGCGCGTGGAGTAGTGGTTAGGGTGCTGGACTCGTGACTGTATGTTTGCAGTTTCAATTCCTGGACGGGATGACGCATTTTTTATATGTTGCATGCTTCCATGATTATGTTATCAAATGCTGCATGCTCAGCTCATGTTACTACAGTCCTTTCAGATGGCAAAAAAATGAATAATCCTGCGTTAGATCGCCGTCCCGTCCAGCGAAAACATATACGCCACGGAAAACGGGAGAACGGCCCCATTAATTTATATGACTCGAGAAGGATCCTCCACCTTTTCCCCACCTAAGATCTGGCATGCGAATTATATTTTTCCTTCTTTAATATTATTTCACATAACAGCATTCCGCAAGTGAATAATAGTTTCAAATTTTAGAACAGGGCCAGGTGCCTGTAAGGAAAGGGGGAAATATTCACCTTGGTGGAATTTGTACTTAGAACTTGAAGAGAGACTGCATGTAGCTAAGCATTTTTCTGTCGTACCAACGGTTCTGCCAGTTGATCGCTTGCGTAACAGCTAGAATAATACAAGCAAACGAGGAAACCAAAGAAAAATATACTCAGGATGTAAGCACCTCACTCATTCTCATTCACAGTGCTGTTTCCGCTGTTTTTTCTCTATGAGAAATTGAAACGTTAAACGCTACCAAAACCTCTGCCATACATTTAAATACAAGCCGTACACGCACACACACACACACATATACAGAGAGAGAGAAAGGAAAAATGTTTCGTGCTAATATATTAATACATTATATATTTAGGGTAACAATCAAAGAGACTTCATATGTTTAAGTAAAAAGAAAAACTAACAAGGTTTGAGTGCACGCTCTATGCGATATATTTAATGCATGATTCGTTCGCTTCAGTTACCAGTGTATAGGACCGTAAATGCATGCACACTCACATACATACACACAAGCATATAGACACACAAACACCTACACAGTCACATCCAGGCATAGAGTGGCAATTACACATACGCTATGACCCACACATACACACACAATCACGCATATACGCACACACACATATACGTATGTTTGTATATCTGTATGTCAGTCTCTCTCTCTCTCTCTCTCTCTCTCTCTGTATATA
>NC_068986.1:18828823-18829889 GCF_001194135.2 Octopus bimaculoides | reverse complement strand
GAAACAATGCCTATCATAGTAGGTGCCTTAGGTATAATAAAAAAATATTCAGACAAATACATAACAAAAACACCAGGACTTACAAATATATATAACATACAGAAAATTGCACTACTGGGTACTGCACACATTCTACGCAAAACACTTTCAATACAGTAAACATAAGAGCACCACAGCAAACCACAGCACATACCCAAGGCGCACAGAGCTGCGCTCGGTAGTGAAGTGAAAGCACGTTATAAAAATAAAACTACTGAATAATAATAATAATAACATCGAAAAGTACTTTAGGAATGAGAACCCAGGTTCGAAATTACCCCAAGACACCTGCTGAAGGCTGGAGGGTATATCAGCCGAAACGTTGTGTGAACAACAAAAATATGGTGACAAACGTCCGTCAAATGTAAATAATGTAAGCAATGTACATAATTCCTCATCTCTTAAATATAGAACAAATTGATCAACATTTGGGGCATGGTGCAAGGGGCACAGCGCGCATACAACATGTATGCCGACAGGACGAGCTATGTGAGCGTAGGAATTTGCAGCTGAATGCCAGCCAGTTCTGCTGGGAAGACACTATTTTAGTAGTGGTAGAATACGTGTCTTTAAGACCGAACTTTGGTGTGAGTTGGTAAGCAAATGGACAGCAATTAGTCAAACGTTTTTATTGAATGTGATCGATAATGTCTCTGTGATTATTAGCACCAGCTTCCAGTATGTTTTTGCTCTCATCCACATCAAGGCTCTGTAATGTCTTTTGTATTCAGAAAGGTAGTGTCGAGTTATCTGTGGTCCCTGAGAATGTCAAATAGTATGATAGAGTATTTGCTAAGTTAAAACTGTGAAATCACTTGGACTGCGTTTTCGCAATTGTAGCAAAAATTATGCTTTTCTATGACCCCTTTGAAAAGATATTTTTGTGGTCTCTATTCGTGGATTCTGTGCATGTTTGGGTTGGATGCAGCAGGTTGTTGTTGGCACTCCGTCGCTTACGAGGTCGAGGGTTCCAGTTGATCCGATCAACGGAACAGCCTGCTCGTGAAATTAACGTGCAAGTGGCTGA
>NC_068986.1:18818694-18828813 GCF_001194135.2 Octopus bimaculoides | reverse complement strand
CCTCCTGGTGCTTTAGGTGTTTTCGCTCAATAAACACTCACAACGCCCGGTATGGGAATCGAAACCGCGATCCTATGACCACGAGTCCGCTGCCCTAACCACTGGGCCATTGCGCCTCCACGCAGAAGGTTAAGCAGTCGTGAATCATTGAATGAGCTGAATAGTATTGCGAGTCCTAGTAGGCTGAGCAATGGCGTTCGATATTTATTATGTCTTTAAAGATGTAAAGTCTATTTTATTTACAAATTGCTTAATTCTAAAACACAAACATCGCATGCATCCACAACAGGCAGGATTTGAAAGAAACTACAACATATTTATACAAAATCAAAAAGAATTTGCGAAGCGATTAAATACATTCCAATCACAGCTGGTCTTTTGTTGTCCCTATAATAAATGTTAAACTTCACGCGCTTCCTGTGTCATTATCATCACTGAATTCACTTCAATCACATATTGGAAAATGTTCGCAATGGCGCAATGTTAATTTTGTAATATCACAATCAGGATAATTTATTATATTTGGTGTAGATTTGTATTTAAATAAGATATAAGAGAACAATACTGTTGAAAAAAACTAATTGAGTACCAGATTAAGTGTTTGCTGTAATTAGTTTACGCTAAATGGCCAAACCTCATCGGAGTTATCTTTGACATTTATAACTCCATCGTCGATATATCATGAACCATGCATCTATTAGACTAACTGCTTTGTGACGCAATTCACTTCACATCTCTACTAAAATTCTGTGGTCATTGGCCAATATCAAACGTCTTATTAACAGTAGTATTAAAGCGGTGAGCTAGAGGAATATTTATTAAACCGGTCAAAATGCTTAGCGGCGTTTCGTCCGCCTTTACGGCTGTGTTCAAATTTCGCCCGAGGTCGACTTATCCTTGCATATTTTCGAGGTCAATTAAATAAGTAGCAGTTGAGCTTTGCCGTCGATGTATTTGACCAACTTACGCCCCGTAATTGCTGGCTTTTTAACAAAATTTGAAATCATTAAACAGATTATTATTATAGGATATAAATGCAGTGGACTGGTAGAATAGTTGGAGAGTCGGAAAATAATGCTTTGTATTACTTTTTCCGGATGTCGGCGTTCTGAGACAAAATCACACCGAAGTCTACTTTGTATTCGTCCTTCCCCGATTAGTGAGATAGCGTACCATTTACGCAATGGGATTGTTGCTTCCGACTTACTATCCTTAATAAATGCTGGTTCTCTTGATTTATCAGAAACAATTAAACGAAGGTGCAGGGTCCCAGTTACATGGTAAGTATGCTTACGATCAATCCTAATAATATTTCATACCAAATAAACAATGACGTATCGTATATACAATCGAATTTGCCACTAGAAATTCCAGCCAAATCTCACTCAAATTACAGTGTATCGACTTTTAATGGGAAGGACACACTGGATAATATAGACATGGAATTATGCAAAATATAGAAAAAAGGATGGTAATTTCTTCAACGAGAAATTCAACTGATTTCTAATCATTGTTTGAATGAGCAAATAGATCATTATATTGTAGCGGTGATGATATCGAACAAAAATGACAAAGATTAGTAACAATGCTTCATAGATATCTAAAACTATAAGTAAATGCTTCAAAGTTTCACATTACTCGCTTGCATATTTTGGGTAGCTTGTTTATACAAACAAGTTAGATATACTGACAAATTAGCGCATGTACACACATACACAAATATTCACACATGTAAATGTATGTATGACTTTGAGAATAATTTCCTAAGGGTACGATAATGGTTGATTGAGATCTTCATTATTAACATATTGTCATATTCTTATATTAGTCCTTCATTTTTACGTAGAAATTTTAGCGTTCCTAAATTCATCTTATCCTTTCCGTGTGATGGAAAAAAGAAACACTAAAAGATTCTGTTTTAGCGCGCTTTGCACTTATCACACAATTGCTGATGATTTTTGCTTCTTTTCACAATATAAAATTATAAAAGATTATTCAGCTGTTAACTTCTGTGTTTCACTGGTTAATTTCGAAAATGTTTTATCTGTTCGCTTATTTTACGCCTAGCAAAACCTACATAACTACTTTCGCTCATATTCTGTAGTATTCTGTGTAGAAATTTAATATTGTCAAAAATTGCTTTTAATGCGATTGTTGTAGCGTGAATATGATTTAGTATCGTTGCGAACAACCCTTTTTTTCTTTAAATGTACGTTGACGCGTGTGATGAACATTTTATTTTTATAGCTTAAGTAGCAATTTCGTTCATGAAGTTTATAACTCTCATGGTCGTATTACCATGTATGTATTACATCGGAAGTTTTAATGTGCATCATGCAGCGTGTTGGTTGTTACTTTCTCTTATAAGTATTTCTAATTTTTAATGACTTTTAAAATATTCTAACAGTAAGGCGGTGATCAGTCATATTGTTACTATGCCGGAAAAAAGTGATTACGGGCATTTCTTCAAATTTCACGTTTACAGTTCAGTTGTTGCCAAATGCCGACTTTGCCCTTTTTCCTTTGATGATCGACAAAATAAATACCAGTTTTATACTGGTTTCGATGTAAACGACTTATCCTCTTCCCCATACTTATTGGCTTTGTGCCAAATTTTGAAGCCAATATAATCTAACAATGAGATTCTTGTTAGGTGTAATAATATTTTCATTATTTTTAAAGATGTATAATTATGTAAATCAAACCCGTTTGTTTCGGCTTTGTAGTATGCGATATGGGCTGCATATGCATTTTTATCAGGCATGAACCTTTTAAGGCAGTATTCCTGGATTTCCTTTTGTATTGCTCTACATTGCGGTTTATTGCTCTACTGAGATACATTTTGTTATCTCAGTAATATTAAGTTAGCTGATTACTTCATGTCGATTCGCTACGTCACCCCGTTGCGAGTTCACAAATCAAAAGGTACGGATATGATTATGATGTCACAGGAAGGAATCACAAGACGATTCCTTCACACTAATCCAAGCGGCGGGAGATCTAAGCGTAGACGAAGGTCGAGGTGGTTGGATAATATGCGACTGTTGGGAACCCATCCGGAAACTGTAATGACGAATTTCCCATAGCAACCAATGAAACAGTACTTGAAGATCCTACTCTGACGATCCTACCAGGAATAGTGTTTGGACAAAATTAAAAAAAAAGAATGATGATTCTTTAATTTTGATGATTAAATTGCTTTTCACCGTAGCGAGGCACTAAGGTTCATCATCATTAATCATGATCATGATCATGATGATGATGATCATCATCATTATTATTATTATTATTATTTATTATTATTAAGGTCACTGCCTGGAACCGATCTCGGAATCTTGGGGTTAGCCCGTGCACTTAACTACTACACCATATTCCCGTGGACTAACGTTTCGGTTGATATCCCCTGCGGCCTTCATCGGGTGTCCTGGGGGAATTTCGAACCTGGGTTCTCATTCTTAAGGTATTTTCCGTTGTTGTTGTTATTATTATTATTATTATTATTATTATTGTTATTGTTGTTGTTATTATTATTATTGAGCGAATCGAACTCGGGTATCTTGGGTTTAGTAGCCCGCGCTCTTGACCACTACACCATATTTACAAGTTTCATGGAAGAGTTATAACATTGATTTTATACACACGTATAAACAGCAATAATATTCATAAATCAACAGCTACATCAGTGTAATTAGTGAGCTTCTAAAATGGTTTCTGCATAATATTATATTTATTTGGCATTGTTTTGTTGATAATTAATATAATTTTTGTCGTAAAAAATATCAAGCTGTTATTTACTATAGTCATTAATATATAGTCGTCTGTACGTTTGACAACGTTACTCAATATTTTCAAATTGCATCTTTCATTAGACAGATTTAGATTCATATGACTATTACAAAGGAAGAACATTTCTATAGATTGTGGAGCTAGAAGAGCTTTCGTTTTCGTCGAGTAGCTTGCGAATAATATACCACAATTGTAACATTTAGCATCAAAATTCATATATTATTATTATTATTATTATTATTATTATTATTATTGTTCAGTAGTTTTATTTTTATAACGTGCTTTCACTTCACTACCGAGCGCAGCTCTGTGCGCCTTGGGTATGTGCTGTGGTTTGCTGTGGTGCTCTTATGTTTACTGTATTGAAAGTGTTTTGCGTAGAATTATTATTATTATTATTATTATTATTATTATTATTATTATTATTATTATTATTATTATTATTATTATTATTATTATTATTATTATTATTATTACCTTCTACATTGAGTTTTGTCTCCATTTATTGCCGAGTGTCATCCCGACACCAAGTCCCAAAATTTCATTGTATACATTCGTAGGTGGAAGCGCATGGCCTAATGGTTAAGGTGTCAGCATCCTGATCGTAAGATTGCGGTTTCGATTCCTGGACCGGGCGACGCGTTGTGTTCTTGAGCAAGACACTTCATTTCACGTTGCTCCAGTCCAGTCAGTTGCCAAAAATGAGTAACGCTGCGATAGACTGGCGTCCCGTCCAGCTGGGGAACACATGCGCCATTGAAACCAGACACCGGGCCCATGAGCCTGGCTAGTTTTTAAAAGGACGCATTTATTATTTTATTATACATTCGTAGACTATTAAAATAAAGACGTCAATATTAATATCATTTTGTAATTGTTCTATATTCTGTAGATTGAGGCAAATTTCTGCTGCATCACCTGCTACACCTCCATGTTGCTGGGGTGTGTGCAGTATTGTGTGTTCTTTTCTGCTGTTAGAAGTGTCCAAATTATACTCGGTACTGTATATTATTAGCATTATTTTCCATTGTGGTGTTGTACTATCTTTTGCTCTGTTACTGCTTGTACTGCGTGTTAAGTGTTTAATGCTTTGCCTTTTAGCTTGCTGGTGGTAATTCATTTCACTGAGTAAATGCTGTATAGAGTGTCACTTGTATCTGTAGGTTGTTTTGTTTAGGTTGTATCATTAAATTGATAGTGTCTTGCGTAGGATGTATTTTTTGGACAGTGTGGAGTGTTGTGGATCTAGGTATTGCTTCTACATTTTTGTTCATATGATTGTTTATCATGTCCAATGCTACACTATTCTTCTTCTTCTTCTTCTTCTTCTTCTTCTTCTTCTTCTTCTTCTTCTTCTTCTTCTTCTTCTTCTTCTTCTTCTTCTTCTTCTTATTATTATTATTATTATTATTATTATTATTATTATTATTATTATTATTATTATTATCATCATTATTATTATTATTTCTCTTAAACAGCCATTTTGCTTCCGAGAGATTCCTGCGCACAGCAGAGCGCAGCTGTGTGTCTTGAAACGTGCAACGTTGTTTTCCGTATTTTATTGTAACTTGATATTTATTCTATTCTATTCAACGTGTATATTATCATGTTTTAATCTATTAAAATTGCACTGCCTTGTATGATATAGTAGTTATGGTAGTAGAAGTATTAATAGTAGTTGTAGTAGTAGTAGAAGAGGTGGTGGTGGCGATATATTTTGCATGTTACATGTATAAATGCAACCTGTGAATTTGGTCATGCATTTCGCAATGTCTGTTTTGATCATCTTCGTTGTTTCTATATTTTATAGATATTACTTCTGTTTTCAATCTGTTCTTACATTCAGATGAAATCTAATACCTGATCATATATTTGGATAATTTCTCCATTTCTATTGCTGCTTCATTGCAGCAATAGAAATGCCTTGATCATGAGGTTCATACTATCACATCAGTTTTCGTCAAAAATATTAGGTTGCTTCATTTTGAGCTGTTTTCCCTGCCGAATGGCATATACGAGACTTTGCCCACTCTCCGATTACCTGTTAAGCTTTCCATTGTCAATATTTCATGACTGCATTATTAATTAGCATAATTTATTGCATTCAACGCTTGTGTGCACTCTCTCATTTCAAGAACTCTTGGACATCTTTAACTAAATTGTTTGCAGTACGTTCCTGGCATGTAAATATTCGGCCATTATATTATACCTTCTCTATCAGTAAATTCTGGATGATAACTTTAATTGTGTGTGGTAAGTTTAAGACGTGATATCCTCAGTAGTTGCTGTGATTTCAGTTTTATATTTTACGTCCTATATATATATATATATATATATATAGCTGAGTTTGTGAGTGTGTGTGTATATGTATCCAATTCATACATTTACACAATTTCAAATTTCTTGAATGAAACAATCGGAATTAATATTCTAAATACCATAACCTAGGTAACTGCGTCATTTTTTCCGTCAAAATCAATCACAGTTACCAATAAAATCCATTAAACTGCGCAAAATAACATTTCCCCCCTCTAATAAAACGTAAATTTCGTCTTTCTACGACCTTTACAAATCCTTTCCACTCCTACTTTCTCTTATGAACGTTTACGAACGATAACTCCTACTTTCTCTTAGGCATACAAAGTCATAGTTACGCTGTATATAAACAAACAAGTTTGTTTTTCGAAGCGCTGAAATGTATGGTAGTACAAGTAGAAAGATAGATTTTATTCAACGCATAGATACTGAACAGTATACATATAAGGGATAAAATCCTTTTTTTTCTTTTTAAAAGCATCTATTACACTATTTTCCTTTTGTTTCTTTATTCCCGTAAGGCGTCTCAGAACATTCACGCTTTAGTTTGACCGACAGGACAACACATTGCAAAATCACTGAACTTCATTACAAATGTGGGTAATTTTTCAGATTAACATCCGCACGATTTTCATTAGGGTGTTAGGGTTAGGGTTTTAGGGTTACGGTTAGGGGGGTAGTCTTCAAGTTTAGGGATAAAAAAAGTAAATAAAAATAAATCACACACGTGATTTGATTGAAGTTAGCTGAGAGATTGAAGTTAGCTGAGAGACCGGAATATTTTTATTTACTTTTTTTACCTCCCTAAACTTGAAGATTACCTTATTTTGATCTTATCTACATGAATTTCTATGGCGGAATTCAACCCCAAAAGAAAAAAAAACATTCGCTAATTTTTTGGCTGCCATTTCTGACGTTTATAATGTTGAGTAGGTTAATTTCTAGAACTGCATGCTGACCCTTGAATAAATATCTAATATCTGTTGAATGTCATTATCATTTCCATCGATAAAGTTCTCTCCTTTGTCGCATGCTGTTTTAGAAAAAAAAACCTGTGTGTAAAAAGCAAAAACAAAAACACGTGTGTGATTTATTTATAAACAGCTAAAAGAAAACACATTTCAGAGTAGTACGGACAATAATGGTAAGTCGTTCAGTTATTTCCCTTGAATATTTTTTGTTTTCTTTTTTTAACTCCCTAAACTTGAAGATTACCGGGTTATGGTTAGTGTTACGGTTACAGTTTTAGGGTCAGGGTTAGGGTTTTAGGGTTAGGGTTTTAGGGTTAGGGTTAAGTAATCGTGCGGATTTTAATCCGCAAAATTACCGAAATGTGAAAACTACCGACCCTGCCAACTATTATAACTTTTGTTGTTCTGTTTAATATATACATAGATTATGCCTCCAAAGAAGAGAGCTTGCTGGGGAAAGAAAGCAACCGGTTTAAAAGACAGCAACAGACTGCAGCAATTCACCACATTCCAGAAGCTACTTTGAACATAATGCAAAATGGTGCATCAACATCTTCTGCCCAATCTGTTAGAATTCTGGCAAAAATGTGTAGCAACAGATCGCCAGCAATTGCTTCATCAGAAATTGCCGTCCTAGTTCCTGCGAAAAGGGATTACCCTGCTATGTATAATCAGGGCAGTGCAAAAAGTTGTTTTGCACATATCATTTGTATAGCCAATTAGACGGATGACATTTACGTACGATTTACGCAAAACATCCTTTAAACATGCCCTTTTCATTTCATCGTCTTTTGAATTACGGACATATTTACATCATAAGGGTTTTTTCGTTGTAAGTCTTTCTTTTTTAGTTGATTTTCACCTAGCAAGACTTATCGTAGATGGCGTAATAAGTCACACCCGGACAACAGCGGGTTTTACTGCTAGTACACACACACACACACATATATATATATATATATATATATATATATATAAGGATTTACTTTTCGTAATGAGATAAAAAAAACATTTATAAATAGAAGGTCTTACAGCTGTTTCCAAGGTATTTTAACTTGTGAGGAAAATCCAATTGTCTTTAACTAAATTAACTATTGCTTAACCATCCACTCACACCGTCTCCGATGAAGGGATATAACAAATATCCTGAAAACAGATGTGAGACGAATTTATAAATGTTCTATATCATACACAGCCTTGTTTTTTTTTTATCTCATTATACGAAAAGTAAATCCATATATTTATTCGCTGATATATCACCTACGATGGACCCCTTATTCGCATAATCACCGAACCTGGAGCTTAACTGTGGTCTATCCATAGCACATACTTAGCATCACCTGAAACCTCTGGGTCTAAGTGACACCACTATCATAACCTATATATATATATATAACATTAATATATGATATGCATAACGGTGTCTTTAGTATCATGATTATGTATTCGTTTAAATGGATTTTGGAACGTTTGGTGATAATATTAAGAAGGCATGCATCTATGAAATTAAATAAATTTGTTTGTAAATATTTAGAATATTAGTGAAAAACCTGCTGAAGAATTGCGCCTTTCTGCTCCTCGATTAATTTCATGTAGAGAAGCGAACATTATTGGATGGAGCAAAATATTTTCAATGCTGTAGAAAAACACTTTGCACCAACCATAAACACTAAAATCTATTCAACACGCCCAGGCTTATAATATAGGTATATCAACCACGACACACGAAGCTTTATCATTGAAAGGTTCTGCGATGTTAAGCCATAACATGCTCATCCGACATTTACGGATACCAACCGAATCTTGCCAATGCTCTGTAGTAATATCTAGGGATGAATGAAGACAAGCTGCATCCTTCACTTAATATTAGAAATGTTGAAAGGAAAATATATCTGTATATTCGGTTTGAAATATATTACGTTCAATTACAATAAGAGAGGGAAATATTTCGAGGATAAGTAAGTAAGAGAACAGGAACAAGAGTATGATTTATGTCGTAGAGAGAAAGACCAATGTTCAAACTTTGAAGGCAATAGTATATTTACATTAATAATAAGTATGAAGTAATCCAAAAATTAAACGCTTCGTTCCATATATATTGTGAAGGAAGTGGAAAGCTTCATGAAGTTACATTAACAAATGTTGGTAGCTTGATATCATCTCAACGGCAGATACATGAATGTCAACAATGCACGTTAAATATTAAATATACGATTATCAAAGTATTTATTTTCAATTCAATTGTCACTCTTCAGACAATTCACACTATATTATGTATCGCATACAAGTACTCACACACCTACTTATAGTTCGCATCAAAACAAAGTATCTGTGTCAACAGGGATTCGGAGATAATGCTTTGCATGTATTTGTTGCATTTTCGCCACGGTAACTCAAATTTTAGGCCAGCAAGCCGTTGAAAGCTTACAAGTGTTGAAGGTGATTACACTTCGTTGTTCTCTTCTCGGTACAATACTTATAATTATGTATGAGTGATACATCTACCTACGTATATGTGTGTATATATACATTTTTTATATGTGTAATCCGTAACTATCAATATTTCGTAATTTCTAAATTGATAATAACACTGTTAGAATAGAAACAGCAATTTATTTATTTACACGGTATCATACTTATAGAACTTTCAACATCTTATGAAAATATATGCATAGTAATATTTTGCGCAGGAACCTTGGAACTTTCACTATAACGATATATATGCACATCCTTACATACACACATAAACGCATGTACTCCCACACTGCATATTGCGTATGAAAATACTCTTCACCAATTCCTAGAAACATGCATCGGTATATACACGTACATATGTACACAGACAAACATATATGCACACATACATCAGCATATCTATCTATCTATCTATCTATCTATCTACATTTATACAGACATATGCGCACATATATGCATATATATATGTATATATATATATGAAAATTGATGTATATGTACCTATATCTATATGTACGTATGTATGTATATGTATATATATATATATATATATATATATATATATATATAT
>NC_068986.1:18814653-18816655 GCF_001194135.2 Octopus bimaculoides | reverse complement strand
ATATATATATATATATATATATATATAGATATATATATATATAATATTTACAGCTTGCTCATGATCTGTTACTAGGACGAGTAGTCTATTTGATCAACGGAACAGCTTGCGCATGAAACTGACGTACAGGTAGCTGAGTACTAGACACAAACGCGTATCCTTAACATAGTTCTCAGGGAGACTCAACGTCACACGGCGTGTGACTAGACTGATCATTTGAATAATAGCTACAATTCATTTTGCCATCTGAGTGGAGTGGAACAGCAGGAAATAAAATGTCTTGATCAAGTCTCACATCATCGCCGGGATTGGAACTCAGGAGCTTACGATCGCGAGCCAAATACCGGAACCACGTATCATAGATACACAGACACACAAACATACACACAAACACACACTCACACACACATGTATGTTTAATACATACGTATATATATATATATATATATATATATATGCATACATGCATATATATATATATATATATATATATTCTTTTATTCACTTTCTTGGTTGAGTCATTTTGACAGCGGCCATGCTGAAGCACCACCTTTTAGTCGGAGAACTGGACTCTTGGACTTAATCTTTGCAAGCCATGTACTTATTCTATCGGTCACTCCATGTGCCGAACCGCTAAGTTACGCGGACGTCAAATGCCACTAGCCCGGATGGAATATAAGAGACGCCTCGACAATAAAGCCAGGCATATCCATTGGACACTTTGAAACAAGTATGAACTTGATAGAGCAACAAATTGGTACGACAACAAACCTGAAGGCATCGTCGAAAATAGAAATGGAATGATCCTATGGAATTTGATTATTCAGCTCGACCATGAGATGGAGAATAGGAAGCCAGACATAGTCTTATTTGAGAAAGAAAATAAACTATGCTGGGTTACAGTTATAGCATGTCCGGCTGGCAACAAGGTATGCGATGAGGAAGAAAAGAAAAGTCGAGAGCTATGACAGGTTAGCATGGGAAGCTAAGCAGTTGTGGTCGATGAAAAACGTAGTAGTAGTACCAATAATTGTCGGAGTCCTGGGAACAGTGAGCAAAATCTCGAGAATTACGTGGAACAAATAGGGGTTGCAACAATGGTGGAGAACTTGCCGAAAACAGCACTGCTTGGAACCGCTCGAATGCTCCGGAAGGTGCTCGTAAAATAAGAGGTAATACCTTTGTTCACTGGTAGTGAACAGCTGACACAGTAGTACATCTCCAGCGTTAGAAGTTGTGCAATTGCAATAATAATAATAATAATAATAATAATAATAATAATAATAATAATAATAATAATAATAATAACAACCACAATAATACACACACATATGCACACACACTCACACATAAATGGTCTTCTTCTGTTTCACTTCTTTTCCTCATTTCCGTCTGATTTGATATAAGTATCATCTAGTTCTTGTCTGCTATTACATTTTCATTCTGAATTTGTACTTGTTTCCTCTCAATATAAGCCCCATATGACGCTTGGGAGACGGACTCTTTGAGAACAGGCATTTTCATGCAAGTCTGATGGAGTGGTCTTGCCATGTATCATGCTGCAAATATTACGTAGCCTTTAACATGGAACTTTTGTTTGCAATGATTTTGTAAGAGACTGCTATCGTAGCATTTGTAGCTTGTCATTAACCATGAGCTAAGCTCTCTCTTTGTCTTCATATTTTGATTATACACTTATATATATGCATATGCATAACAGTGTATATTCATTTGTTGAACATATTCCCATTGCTGTGGCGTTATATTTTGAATTATGTTCGTTTAATTCAAAGCAAGTATATACCGCTCTCTTTCCATTTATCTATGTTTGTAGATATAATTTTACATATTGCTATGTTTAGAATTATCATAACTACAAATTTAATATCAAGATAAAACCTCACTTGCATTATGTTTGACGGTAGCGTTTCGCAATTAATCTAAAGCTTTTAAAATATGAATTTTCCGATAGAGCAGCTGTGGCTTGCTTCGATATATATAT
>NC_068986.1:18811248-18814638 GCF_001194135.2 Octopus bimaculoides | reverse complement strand
TATATATATATTTATATATATATATATATGTACGTATATACATACATACATACCTATATACATGCATACATATATATATATACATATTATATA
Source organism: Octopus bimaculoides (assembly GCF_001194135.2). Classification (NCBI taxonomy): domain Eukaryota; kingdom Metazoa; phylum Mollusca; class Cephalopoda; order Octopoda; family Octopodidae; genus Octopus; species Octopus bimaculoides. Next base: position 18,814,545 of record NC_068986.1, on the reverse strand, counting down.
CAGACATACCTATGCACATGTATGAATAATTGCGTCAATGTCTATTTATATATATGCAATATCTATAAAAATAGCAAGCATGCTTGTTAATATTTTCCCGAATGTGAGTAAAGATTCCTATCTCTTGATAAAAAGAGTGAAATTAACCGCAACCCAACAACTATTCCCAAGCATATCATTTAGCCATTTCGTCCATTTCATCAGTTCCCATTCATTCCTATCAGAGTCCATAAATACGAAATATCGGTCACATACCAAAAAACCAGAATAAGCTCAGAACCTAATCTTGATATTAAAAGAGTCAAAAGCTGGCAAATATTATTGGCAATCATCATCACCATGTGTGAGATTGAAGGTGGATACTCATTAGAATTGAAATTGAATACAATATATTGTGGGACTTTAACATTCAGACTCAGAGAGTAATAAAACAAGAAGGCCCGATTTGTTAGTAGTAGATAAAAAAAATAGCCGAGATAGACTATAAAAAAAGCGGTTGATAGTCTACCACATAACTGGATTAAGAAATGTCTGGAAATATATAAAATAGCGCCTACTCTGCGAAACAGTTTGTCTCTATGAGATCAAGGAGAACCACACTGACTTTGAACTTTGACAATGAATCTGTAAGAATTTCCTGTGGCATTTTCCAAGGCTACTCTCTATCACCACTCCTCTTATGTCTCGTGTTAATACCCCTCACGAAATTGCTCAATGATGTACAATATGGGTATAAAATGTTTGATGAAAATATAAATCAAGTAAAAGTACTTGGATGATTTAAAGCTCTTTGTAAAAACTGACCAATCATTACAGGGCGTACTAGCAATTGTAAAAAAAATTCAGTGAGGACGTCAGGTTACTATCTGGCTGCTATAAAGGTGCAAAAGCTACCTTTATCAAAGGAAAAATGATAGAAACATCCAACGTTAAGCTTGACCAACAGAATGTCAGAAAGGTGTTAGAACCAGCGGAAAGCTACACATAGCTAGGGGTATTTGAAGGTGATGTAATCAAACATTCAATGATGAAGGAACGGATCAGAAGAGAATGTTACCGCAGGGTAAGAGCAATACCCAAAAACAAAGCTGAATGCAAGAAACAGGATAGAAGCGATCAATACTTTAGCCGTGACTTACTGTTTCCATGTCATTAACTGGTCAATTACTGGAATATGTAATTTTGACAGAAAAATACGACAATCGTTGACGGTGTATAGAATGGACCACCCTAAGGCATATATAAAACGATTCTACTGGCCAAGTAAAGAGGGTGGCTGTGGACCTTTACAATTGGAATTAAAATGAATTTTGCCACAGTTGGCCTAAACACCTATCTGAAAAACTCTGATGAATGGATGTTAGAACTTGTCTTAAAGCACGAAAATAAGAAAATATTATGCTCAGCAACAATAGAGGCAAGGAAGTATCTATGGGAATTCCAAATACAACAATTCCCAGAATTAGACGTGCTGGATACAAGCACAGAAAAAGCTAAGCGTATGAAAACCCGTGCTAAAACTGCTGCCTTAGATATTCTTACTAACAAATGGGAAGAAAAACCTCTCGATAGCAAATACTGAAAGAGAGCTAGTAGTGCCAATGTTGACAAAGCCCTTACCCATGAATGGCTATTGTTTTCTGGCTTAAAATCAGGAACAGAAGATTTTATCATAGCAGCCCAAGATCAACGCCTACCTACAAGGAGCTACCAGGCCAAGATATTAAACAAAGACAGTAGCCCAAGATGTCGTGTATGTAAACATCAAAATGAAACCATTGGTCATGTTAACTCCATGTACAGTATTCATGTACACAAGACAAATTTTAAAGGGAATAACGAGTCACCTCCAAATGTTCCTCTCTTGATATCAAGTTCTCATAAGACTGCGTCACCTGAGTAGAGATCTACTTTCCATTTCTTCGTACTAAAGCAAAATAATTCTCTTATGTTGTCTGCTATACTGAATCTATTCAAACATTCACTTATCTATGAGTGTAAGATCATGTCACGGGCATTATCCATGAGTGTGTCTCTATTATTATTATTATTATTATTGTTATAATAATAATAATAATAATAATAATAATAATAATAATAATAATAATAATAATAATAATAATAATAATAATAATGATAATAATAGTACTAATAATAATAATAATAATAATAATAATAATAATAATAATAATAATAAAATAATAATAATAATAATTATTATTATTATGTGAGGAAAACTCAAAGCTTATTTTGCTGTGTATGATGGAAAGTTTCAGCAAGGTGACACTTGTTAGTTGGTCAATGCTTATTATTATTATTATTGAAAATATCACCTATGTATCATACATTTCAGTTTTCCTTGGGTCTTATTAAAGTCTCGCAACTTGTATCGGAAACACTGAATATGACGTTATCAATATTGCGATTTACTACCAGCCTGAAGAAAAATCCTCTGTACATAATTTAAATAGCATTTAATTAAAATTTGTGTATTCACAGATTCGTATATCAGAGGAAGCATTTTTCATTCAGATGTTGTAACTGCGATTACACCTCAATGACGAGTCTGAAAAAGCCCAAATACATCCGGTATCATTGCTTGTTACTTCCAGGACGATATTCCGTTTTTAACCGACACAGAACAGCTATCTTTACTTCCGTTCAAACAGATATCTCTCTCTACATGTCTCCACATTTGTTTCTCTATTGAGATATCCGAACCGTCATACGCACAGAGACTCACATACACGCACATGTGCATGTACAAACATACAGATTTTATATATGCGTGTCTGCTTCCCTGCGTGCACGCAAATTTGCGCATATTACGTCGTGTATGTGTGCGTGCGAGTGCATGAAATGCTAGAGTTATTTTCGGGCTATAATGAAAATAAAGAGCGTGCTGTTAAAACGAATATAGAATTGCAATGCAAAACTATTTTGGTATTGCTCTGCTTCAATACTTTTCAGTTTCGTTTTTGATCATTCCAAGTGCCCCTACAATCATTGGTATTGTAACTGTCTTGAGATACCACATATTTTCGATTTCAATTAACAAATCTTTATATTTTCTGAGCTTATTAATTTCTTTTACCGAAATAACTTAGTCGCAGGGTATGCTCATGTTTTGGTCTTTCTCAACAATATCTGGTTTGTTTGCTTTGGTCCAGCTTGGACGCAGTCAAATGGCTGAAACGGATAAAAGAACAAAACAATGAATGAACACACACACACACACACACACACACACACACACACACACACACATATATATATATATATATATATATATATATA
>NC_068986.1:18803204-18805403 GCF_001194135.2 Octopus bimaculoides | reverse complement strand
ATATATATATATATATATATACACATATATATGTGACGACGTGCTTTTGCACACTTTCCTTCGACGATTCCTCTTACAATGCATTGTTCATCTGGAGATGAGAACTTAGTCTAAATTGATGAAATGAAAACATTACAAGAGAATATTTTCCCTTTATGCCTGTATTGTGTGCATTGCCTAATATTATTGTTGTTGATTAACTTCGGTATACTCCGAAAGTAATCCTATATACATGTGCGTTGCTATTTCAAGCGTAGTGCATTTACAGTCGTAAGAAGAAAGGCTTCATAATTGTGTTGTTCATAGGATATCTCACGATAAACTGTACAGTATAGTGAGGGAAAATATATTTTGCGTTGGATGTTACAGTATTTTCCCCATCTTCGTTGTTACTTTATTTTTTTACATCCCCTCTGTATCAAATACTGTACCTAACAATACACTGTATGAGGCACCCAGAGGACTAGGCGCTGAGTTCCACATCCATGCCATATATTATCTATTATATTTTACACAATGGTGAAACGATCAATAATGTGGATACAAAAGTAGGTTTGTCATCTGGATACAGAATAATAGTGAGCTAACTGTGCAACTGTTTCCATAGTTTTACAGAAGAATCTAACATATTTTATCATTGCTTTAAGTAACTAGAAAAGCATTTCCCTTTATCACGGTATCAGCACTCATTTTTGAAAACAGCCATTGGAGACATTTGGAAAAATGAAAAAAAGAAATGCAAATTGCTTAATGTAGAACGATGTCTGGAGATTGTGGAAGATTTTAGATAATTCTTAAATAAATTTGTAAAGAATGTATTTTCTTTTAATCATTCTGATCGTAATTCTAATTCCGAAGAAATGCAAGAAAAAAAAAACTGAAGAAGCATTTTATTTTTCTTGCGATATATTTCAATTCATTATAATTTGAGACGGTCACTATCAACCTGATAAGGCACATTTAAGGAAAGAGACTTCCAGCAACTGTGAATATGAAAGTGTATATGCCGTGTTTCGTATGTCTGAGTGTATGTAATTAATTTCTACGTATTTGTGTATATGAAAATATGCTTACAATTATTTAATGTTTGTACACACGCACACACACACACACACACACACACCCACACACACACACACATACACACACACACTCACACACACACTCACATACACACACACACATACACACATACACACGCACACACTCACACACGCACTCACATACACACACACACACACACACACACGCACACACATAAACAATATTTATTCTTTGTGCATGTTGTATGCATTTATGTATGCTGGTTAGTATTTATGTTAATATGTATGGCCTATTTATGTATACGAAAGTGTTGAATTTTTCTTTAGCAACCAAATAGAGTCGTTCGAAATGTGTTAGAAAACATTACTGCAAATGTAACTGATGCTATGTGGCGAAGATGAGTTTGCATCCTTTAGAGTATACAAACTTGTTCAATGTCTAATTCTACTATGGAATGTGGTATGCAGGAACTATTAGGTTGTCAAGAAAGTTTTTGCAGAATTTTTAATTCTGGTTTTAATTGATGTATTTTCAAATTACTTTTTTTCGTTAAATTACTTTGAATTTATATATCATTTTAAATCCCGTTTTTCGATCTATCTAATAGTGTTACTCTTTGTGTTTTTGAATGATTAGGTCAATTTTTTCTGGAACATTGAATACAATATGGACAAAAAACAAGTTCGCACAATTTTCTTTTTCCAGTTCAAGTTAGGCCAAAACGCTGCTGAAACAGCTCGCGATATCAACGATACATTTGGCCCAGAAACCACTAATGAACATACATCACAATGGTGGTTCAAGAAATGTTGTAGTGGTGACGAGAGTCTTGAAGATGATAAGCGTAGTGCTCGGCCATCGGATGTTGACAACGCTCAATCCATGCACAACTGTTCGAGAGCTTGCTTCTGAATTAGACGTAACGTATACGACAATTTCAAACCACTTGAAAGAGATTGGAAAATCAAAACTACTTGAGAAATGCGTGCTGCACGAACTGAAAAAAAAAAGAAAAAAAAAAGGAAAACCGTTTTGAAATGTCTTCCCTTCTGTTACGCAACAAAAACGACCCGTTTCTTGACCGGGTTGTGAATTGTGATGGAATTAGATTCTTAACGACAACTAGCGATGCTCACGCTCAGCTCTGTGGATGGA
>NC_068986.1:18801624-18803143 GCF_001194135.2 Octopus bimaculoides | reverse complement strand
AAACTCCGACAACAGCCAGCATTGGTAAATAAAAACGGACCAATTCTGCTCCACGACAACGCTCCGCCGCACGTCGCACAACTGGCCCTGCAGGATTTGAACGAATTGCGGTACGAAACTCTGCCTCATCCACCATACACACCAGACCTCTCGCCTACCACTCTTTCAAGCATCTCGACAACCTCCTGCGTGAAGAATACTTAAAAAACCAAGACGATGCCAAACATTCCTGCAACGACTTCATCGTCACCAAAACGTAGGATTTTTACGCTACTGGCATAAATAAACTTGTTTCGCGTTGGCAAAAGTGTATTGATTCTGATGGTGTTTATTTAGATTAATACAGTTTTGTTTGAGCTCTGATATGTGCATCTGAATTTAAAGTTTAAAAACCACAAGGACTTTCTTGATAGCCTAATATTATCAAAGATAAACAGAAAAGAATGAATTCAGTAGTATAATAGAAAAGTCCTAATCTTTTGCACTAGTATACATCAAATTCCACTTCAATCATAAATTTGTTGGTGAAATTCACTTCCCCAGAATAGACAATCTCTACAAGCAGTTAAAAGAATCGTTAGCATAAACATTTTAGCCGCAGGAAAATTCGTTGTAAGAAATTTCATGTTAAATTACCTCTTCACGTTCATTTTAATGTTTTTGCTCAATAAAGACGTGCCTATTTAATGCTTTTATCATGCTTTTTCCATTTTAAAGAAAATTAATAATGCTGGTATAATACGCATTATCATTTTCCGTACGGTGCATTTGTTTTACGGAGAATTTTCATAAATGGCGAAATTTGTTACGACAAGTTTTCCGGTCACAATGGCTGTCAATTTATTTCGGGCTTTATCCTCCAATTTTGGAGTATAAATATTTATCCATGAGAAATGTCGTCTCCTTTGTGTAAAACATTGTCCCGTCATATCTGTACACTTATTTAAGCGTGCTAGTGTTATCTCCGCAATTATTCTATTCTAAAAACAAAAATTCTCTCATAGAGAAGTGAATAGAAGTATTAATATTTGAACACAATCTAGTTACGTTATAATGGGGACAGCACCAGTCTATTAGGACGGCTCCAGTACGCAACTGGTACCTAATTTATCTTCCCCGAAACGATGAAAGCCAAAGTCAACCTCGGCGGAATAGCACAAGTGCATATATTGATGCAGGAACAAATGCAGTTATTGCTTGAATAAACTTAGCAAGCATTTATATTTTATATAATTCAAATATTAATTAAAATATTCTCTCTACTTCAACACAAATGGAAATGAATGTACATTTACATATACATAAGTAATCGAGAAAGTAATATACCGCATCTTAATAGAAAACATACATCATCCCCAACTCCATATAGATGTATTCCTGCCCTTCTCTCTTTCTTTCATATGTATGTATGTATGTATGTATGTATGTATGTATGTATGTATGTATGTAGGTATCTATCTATCTATCTATCTATCTATCTATCTATCCATCTATCCATCTATATATATATATATACATA
>NC_068986.1:18799077-18801226 GCF_001194135.2 Octopus bimaculoides | reverse complement strand
TATATATATATATATATATATATATATATTCATAGATACTTAAATACAGCACACATATATGCATCCATTTATACATGCGTGTATGTGTGTGTACACAAAAATAAACTGAATATTACACATCGTTTCTATTATAATGAATTAAATTAATCCCAAAATATTTCAATAACACACTTAAAAATACAGAAGTAATATGTACTTTAAATATTCAAATATTGACAAATATATTTTGACAAACAGAACCATTTAAATTATAAATAAATATCATAATGAATTGCTGAATTAAAGTTGGATTGTAATTGTTTCAATAAAATTATCTTTGTTCATTCTTTGTTATCATGTCGTGTTTTCCGCTCATTGTTCTACAGAAAGATGCTCGAATGTCAGCTGCCGTATTTCCGCTCATCTATCCAAATGTTGAATTGTCAGAATTGATCTCATGTCATTTGGAAATTCTTTTGTACACACATTTAGGATAGAATTGGAATCCTTTGGGTGTATGTTGCAATTGTATAAAAGACAAAAAAAAAAAGAAAGAAAGAAAGAAAGAAAGAAAAACGCTGAAAGGTAGCACTCTATAATAACGCTACGATGCCTCCACTCCATCGAGTCATAAATTGATTGTGAAGATTGTAGAAAATTAATGAGCGACATTGTCAGACAATTTTAGATGCTCCAGTGGAATATAAAAATTATTGTGCACGCTGACATTCGATTGAAATTATACTGTGGTCCCACGTGTACGAGAAGCCCTTATTTTTTCTGTCGAGCGCTTATAACCCCCATTATTAGACTATTTTCCTTAGGCATTTGCACGGTTATCGGTATAAGCATTAAGCTTATATATACCATTACTATAATTTACAGAGTTGTGGAAACCCGACACCGATTAACAAAACAATTCGCACATACACTCAATTCTCTTTTTACGCATATTCTTTTTGCACGGTTTTTGAAATACCACGGTCCAACAAAAGGAACTGATTATATTTTTTGCCTTTGTTTTTTCTTACTTTAACAGCGTTTAAACATCTGTCCTTAAACATCAATCAATTATAATTTACAAAACGCCGAAACACTATGTAAAATAAATAAGTAACAATTTAGCGAAGTAAAATAGGATCCAATCTATGTTATTCCGTATAGTGATCCACTACTCTCCGTTGTCGGCGGGACCAATGCTCTGTACATACCTCTGGCTGCGTGTAACTGCTCCTCCTTCAGACGGTGCGCTGCGGCTGTCTCTAGTATCGAGTCTAATACGAAAGACATGTTACGTGTTTCATCCTCTGCTACATTTTTTATTTGCGATAGCGATAGTGATAAACTACCCCAAAATGTCGGTTGATATATCTAAGGAAAATAAAAGAACATCAAATTCTTTGGAAACAAAGATCAATATTTTCGATCGTCTTCGTATGGGCGAAAGTGCAGCTTCCTTGGTTAGAGTTTTCTGCTTGGACGGCGCTACGACAAGAACGACCAAATGGAATGATACTGCCATTAGAAGATCTGTAGCTTCTGGAACAAAATTATCTACGAAGTGGTCGTCATATACAACAGACATGATTCAAGATAAAATAGAGAAAGCTTTAATAATAGGAATAGAAGAAAAACATAAAAAAGGGATACCAGTTTGATGGTAAAAGCATAAAATAGATGGCATTATCATTTTGCAAGATTACTGCATTAAATAATGTGTTAAAAACATAATATATGCAAAAAAAGAAAAATGTCGCCAAATATTAATAAGTTATCCTTTCAACTAACGGTCTAAATCCCGACCTAAACCACTCAAACAAAACCATTTTCAAAGCTGTATCCTTTAAACTAATTCCTTTCGTTTTTGTTCGATTATATCCACATTTCTCTTCCATTCTAACAAAACTGTCCCACAAACAGGAACGTAAAACTCTGAGTAACAGTTTTTGTGATATTTCTGCTGCTTTTAAATAAAGCATATTACTGTACTTCTGGTATTTGAGTACTCTTTTTTCCACCTTGTTTCACATTCATGTGCTTACATCGGTATATGTATGTGTATATTTATATATTTTTGTGTGTGTGTATATATGTATATACATAAATATATGCGTATGTATATATATATATATATATATATATATATATATATATATATATATATATATAT
>NC_068986.1:18797842-18798622 GCF_001194135.2 Octopus bimaculoides | reverse complement strand
TATAACGGATACAATTTTTCTAAACATTTATCTAAACCTTTTACCATTTCATGCAGCATAGTATAGTTTAATAACGTTCTCTTATCTCTCGCTGAATAAAATCTCATGAATTTTACTTTACAAAAGCAAAGAGATTCACATCAAATGATATCAATATTGTAAGCGCAACAGCTAATGATAGTTTAGGGGATTATTTTATGTTATTGATGGTAATGTTCCGTGTATTGGCAGCGTTGATGTCACAAAGGCTAAATTAATTCAAACTAGAGAGGAATATAAAAGAGGAGGGAGAACCAAAATGAAAGATATAGATAGCGTCAAGAAGCTGATTGGTGGCGGAGTGTTTTCAGTGATCATACAGAATACCAGATGAGAATTCATGTATCAATCAATGTGTTTCTCATTATATGTAAGCAATTACACACACACGTATCACTAACACGCGAACATCCACTCTAATACGTATGCACGCACACACACCACATACACACACACACACAACGACAGACATAAACGAGCGCGCTCACATACACATAATTATACACAAACACATACACACATATGGAAAGTGTTTATCTTGTGGGAAGAAAAATTCATACTAAGCGTATACACATAGAGGTAATTAGTGCTTTCTGAGTAAAAAGCTACCGTCATTATATAAAATGTAATTTTGTTTCTATGTATGTATGTATGTATGTATGTATGTATGTATGTATGTATGTATGTATCTATCTATCTATCTATCTATCTATTTATCTATCTATCTATCTATCTATCTAA
>NC_068986.1:18792264-18794881 GCF_001194135.2 Octopus bimaculoides | reverse complement strand
AAAAAAAACAAACAAAGGACAAATACAGGTAGTGCAGACAACAAACAGATTATTAGTATAACACTCGGGAAGTGAAAACGTCTTTAACGTTTCGAGTTGGCAGAGATCTCCTCAAAAAAGAATCCCTTCCTGATAATCCCCTTTAGAGCCCCAAAACAGCTGGGCTCTCTTACCTCAGAGAAGACCTGGTTGGAAAGCACCCAGTAGTTAAAAAAGAAGACCATGCATAGGTATGTTGCCAGGAAGCTTGAAGACAGTAGAATTGACACGAAACGCAGCCTCTCTTAGACACAAGACAACTACACCACATCACACTTTGAAGGCTATGCGTTTGCAATCCAGGAACAGGAGATTGCCACAAAGCACCTGATGTACAAGAGAGACAGTAACAGTCATATTATCCCAAGATGCAACTGCATGTGTAGGCTATGTCATGTACCTGTGGAAGACGTTACGCATGTGATTAGCAGCTGTCTTAAAATTTTGTCTCCGTACTACCACCCTATGTGGCACGATGTGGTTCCTAAAACAATATACAATGGCATCCACAAAAAGGACTGTCCAGAAATAAACTGAGAAAGTCCCTCTGTTATGGAAACATTCATAAACACCAACTCAAGGAATACAGGTGGAATATTCTCATCAAGAACAGACAAAAGGATTAAGTCGATTACATCAACCCCAGTGATGGAGAGCAAGTAACTGGTACTTAATTTATCGAACCCGAATGGTTGAAAGGCAAAGTCGACCTCGGCGGAATTTGAACTTAGAACGTAACCGCAGACGAAATACCGTTAAGCATTTCGCCCGGCGTGCTAACGTTTCTGCCAGCTCACCGACTATATTTCAATGATATAGACGTGTTTATATTCGAACTAATTTTCTTAAAATTCGCTAACGGATATCTTTGGTTGTGGCAATAGAGTGTTATTTCAGTTTCTGTAGATAAAAAAATTGTATCTGTTGTAATATTCGGTTATTCTGAAAGAAATTAGGATCAATAAACCGAGATTTTTTTTTGTCGAGAAAAGACACGTGATGCAGAGCAAGTTATATCTCTAGAATGGGAGAGTGAAGTGAAACCTATATGGAATTGGGTGCTGTTTAAGGAAAGTATTAGATTTTAACATTGTCTATATTTATGGGTACCTTATTTACTCAACTAAAATTTCCCCCCAAATATAAGGTAGCATCTTGAAACATATTTATTTTTTCTTCACAGTTGTAGCTCAGCCACATTTATAAATCAGACGTCAGTTTTTTGAGCTGAAATTGAGTGCAAAAGAGTGCAAGTAAAACGCGAGTAAGTATTATATATTTAAAAGGTAATGGTATTGATATTTGCATGCGAGCTGTTGATAAATTGATAAATACACCTTCTTGGTTGTATTCGGAGAGATAAATAGATTCAATACGGAACTAAACCAAATTCATTTTGTATCAACGTAAATATTTTCGTAAGAGTGGTAGGAGGGTTCTCCATGTACTTTAAATTCTCACTGAAGTCACTCACTCTTCAATAGAGTCATATTGTAATTAGTTGTGCTCTGTCGAAGATAGTTCCGTTAGCTGAATATTTAAAGAGTTTCCTTTCAAGTGTCATTTCATCTCACCATTAATTCAGTGTAAAATTTCTAAGGTCTTATTAAGTAATATGAACCGTATTCAATAGTTATGACTTGCAAAACTTTTTACAGATCAGAATGCATCTGTATTTATAAAAGCAGGAGATAATTGGAGATCGGTTAAATTAATTATGATTGCAACATTTAATAAAAAAAAATTACAGTTTTTGCACATATGCGGACGTGTTGTAAAGTTCTTGGCTTTGGGCAAAAGAAAATACAGGAGGATCAGTGAATTATGATTCTGTTCAACATATTCCCCTCTCAGATTCACAAACCTATTGTAGCGGTCCTTCAGTTTCCCTAAGCTCTGTCAAAAATATCGGAAGGTTGGGCCTCCAACTAGGCATTTCGCTAGACCCATAACGTGAGGAAATCCTCAGCACCACCTCTTACACTCTGTAATCTATTTAAATATATTTAAAATTAAACGAAAATCTATGGACAAACTGTGCTTAATACTTGATAAGATGTTAGTCATACATAGATAAGCATTCAGTTCGAAGAAAGTATTGAACGGTATTCTCTTTAAATTTGAAAGAGCAACTTTTCGTTGCTTGGTAAGGATTAAACACAGACAGGCAATGTTACAATTCCACTAGCTGTGTACTTGCATTGCATTCCAAATGTGCATGGTAAGCGCACTCGGATTTCATTCGTATCGTTTTGTACATCATATATATATATATAAACATGCGTGACTTATTCAGCAGCCATGATAAAAGTTCGAATTTCTTATGCCAGGGTGGGAGCCCACGCCAACATCTCTTCAGCTATCTGGCCATTGAAAATTCCTCTGAAAATTGTCCGTTAAAAACACAGGAAAATTACTGTGTAGTGACAAGGTCAAAACGCGTCTAAAACAGCGTATATTATCACATGCACGCATGTATTCATATACGCACGCACAGACACATACACACACACATACACACACACACACACACGCACACACACACACACACCCACACACATACACACACACACACACA
>NC_068986.1:18790650-18792254 GCF_001194135.2 Octopus bimaculoides | reverse complement strand
CACGCACACACACACACACCCACACACATACACACACACACACACACACACATATATATATATATTATAACTACACACATGCATATATATAATTTTACACATACACTAAAATATTCAGAAATATAAATGTACAGTAATCCCTCGGCTATAGCGGGTTTTACGGACCCAAACCCCTGCGATAGGTGAAAATACACGAAGTAGAAACAGCACTCTACACTTTTACTCTTTTATCCTTTTACTTGATTCAGTAATTTGACTGTGGCCTTGCTGGAGCACCGCATGTGTATATTTTCTTTAGGAGTGGCTGTGTGCAGGCGTAGGAGTGGCTGTGTGGTAAGTAGCTTGCTTACCAACCACATGGTTCCGGGTTCAGTCCCACTGTGTGGCACCTTGGGCAAGTGTCTTCTACTATAGCCTCGGGCTGACCAAAGCCTTGAGAATGGATTTGGTAGACGGAAACTGAAAGAAGCCCGTCGTATATATATATGTATATATATATATATATATATATATGTGTGTGTGTGTATGTTTGTGTGTCTGTGTTTGTCCCCCAACATCGTTTGACAACCGATGCTGGTGTGTTTACGTCCCCGTAACTTAGGGGTTCGGCAAAAGAGACCGATAGAATAAGTACTAGGCATCCAAAGAATAAGTCCTGGGGTAGATTTGCTCGACTAAAGGTGGTGCTCCAGCATGGCCGCTGTCAAATGACTGAAACAAGTAAAAGAGTAAAAGAGCAAAACAACATCACGGATGAATCGACATAAGCTTAAATAATAAACCGCGATAAGTGAACCGCGATATTGCGAGAGATTACTGTATAAACGTACACATTTCTACACACACATTCATGCCCAGATACATATGTATGTGTACAATGAATACATATATATATATATATATTTAAGTATTTATACACGCATATATGCGTCTAGAATAAACTTACTAGTATGAGTGGCTGTATATCAGAAAAACTCTTGTATACGTTTGCATAAGTGTGTAAATATTCATGAGGAGAGTAATAGGCATCACTGTTTCATACCAAGGCAGGCTTTACTGACGTCTTGACACGTTTCATAGAATCTTTCGTTAAAGAACATAAGCAAAGATGATATGGTCACTAGGTAAACCAGAATGGAAATTAAAAATGCAAATACAATACAGCAAAATACATTCTGTCTTACTTTAGGTACATTATTATATACGCTGATGATATACATCTTCTATAGACAAACGGCTGTATACATGCATAAATACAGATACGTGCTCAAATATTTGTAAGATATGTGATGAACGAAACAGATGTTTATACACACGCTAGACAAAATATCACGGACCCCCATATATAAAACAAACATATATCTATGTATATTGAAACATACAGTCAGGCATATATACTCATAAATGTATATATCTGCTCATATGTATATATATATATATATATATATTTATATATATATATATACACATACGCACATAGAAATATATATATATATATGCACATATGTATATGCTTAAACATGTGCATATATCTATACCCTTAAACAAATGTATATATGCACATATATATATGTGTATATATATGTATGTATATATATATATAT
>NC_068986.1:18789389-18789767 GCF_001194135.2 Octopus bimaculoides | reverse complement strand
ATATATATATATATATATATATATATATATATACATACATACATACATACATACATACATACCTATTTTATTTGCTTATCCATATATGTGGTTCAATATATATGTCTAACGCACACAAACACTCACACTCACATGCACATACACACACATGCATCACACACTCTCTAGATATAGATGTGTGCATATAACGTATATAAGTTAGTACATATAAATATATATATATATATATATATATTTGTATAAGGGGCATTACAACAAAATAATGCCACACGCTTGACTTCCCAAAATAAACACATTTAGTACCGAATGCGAGGAAAACAACCAACAGAAGAAGACCAATACACAGACATAATGGCTTCCTGATAATATTCTTGTAAA
>NC_068986.1:18780669-18789187 GCF_001194135.2 Octopus bimaculoides | reverse complement strand
ATATATATATATATATATACTTAGATAGACCGAAAGATTAAATGGAACTGAATATTTTGTGCGAGAGTGCATGATGAAATGAAACCCTTTTACGTCATTTAGAAGTGCAATAATATATGTGTGTCCTCTGTTAGACCCATTATGTCTGTGTATTCTGCACATGTTTTCATTGGTGTGCGCGCGTGAATGAGGGTGTGTATGCTCAATGCTTTTGTATTCCTGTCATTCATAAATCAGCTGCTTCTTTTCTCTAGAATAACCCCTTTTCATTTTATGCTATTATACATCTATATATTCCTATTAACCTCTCCCCACTTCCCTCTATGTCTGTCGGTCCCATACATCAACCACACACATATGCATACAAGGACACTTTCTAAGTCTTTCAATATCTTCTCTCTCGTTTTTCTCCCAACTTTTTTTCCTATCTAATCATCTTTTACATTTCTCACTAACCATCAACACGAAATACTTAAGTGAATCACCTGAGGTGTTAATTATAGATAATTGAATAACTGTAAAATTTCAAGAAGTCCACTGACACTTGTAACCTAACATCACTCCTCCATATTCCCAACATATTAACATGAAGCTTTTTAATTAACTGAGGTTATAGAATGAAATGGCTTTTTAATGAATATTACCGAACACATAACACACACAGATACAAACCTGCAACCACAGACAAGTACACACGCATATATATACACGTACACATACACTGGGATACATACACATACACGCACATACGGAATATAGGAAAATATACGAAGATGACAGATTCATTGGATATATTTTCTTCATTTTGTTCTTACAAATGTCTTAGATTTAGGTTAAAAGACGCTTTCATCTCACATATGTGAGTCACCGTGTGTGTACGTCTGTTTATGTATGTATGTGTGTGTGTGTGTGTGTGTCTGTTTGGGTGTGTGGTGGGGATGGTGTTAAGGTTGTGTGGAGAAACAGTCAAATTTTTGGTTTCTCAGCGGAGTAGGTGATTATGTTTCGATCTCCGACTGAATAATTTTATATTATTCTTAGGCGAATATATTTGGCATTTTTGCTAAATCAACAACGACCGATATAATTTATAGTCCTCACTCCAATACGCATATGTCTATTCATATACATACATGCACTTAAACACACACATATACAGATACACACAGACACACACGCACGCATGCATACACATATACAGACACATACATGCATGAGCACACATACACACGTACACAAGCATACATGTAAATGATAAAAAAAACTGGAAAACAACATCGATAGTATCACAGTAGGTCCATTTACTTCATAATTGATGGACTATAATACAAATGGTGCACCTGAGTGCGTTTAGTATATTTCAACAGGTATAGATTCTTGCATAATTAATTACATTCAGTTTTAAAGTAATTGATTATTCTTTTTGCTTACGCTGCACATGAAATACATTCACACGCGCACATGTGTGTTATTTCTTTACTACCCACAAGGGGCTACACACAGAGGAGACACACAAGGACAGACAAACGGATTAAGTCGATAATACCGACCCAGTGCGTAACTGGTACTTATTTAATCGATCCCGAAAGGATGAAAGGCAAAGTCGACATCGGCGGAATTTGAACTCAGAACGTAGCGCAGACGAAATACCGCTAAGCATTTCGTCCGGCGTGCTAACGTTTCTGCCAGCTCGCCGCACATGTGTGTGTCTGTGTTTGTGTGTGTAAGTGTGTGTATGGGAGCAGTGTTTCCTGTTTTTGTGTTTAAAATGCATCCGGTACTGGGGTCCTGTTTCGGGAGTTCCAGTGTTTCGAGGACTTTGAAGTCACATGTTTATCACTATTTTCCCCCAGGTCCCAGTGATGGGTTAATTAGCATACTTGAACTTGCCTTCCTCCTTATATAAATGTAGTCTTTTGAAGTCCACGTAAAACTATCTCTGCAATTTCTTGCTGAATAACCTGCACAAAGGATTTCTTTACAATGGTTGGAAGATTGTGCAGTAAATTTACTCATTCTCTCCTGAAACGTGTACTGTTTAACGCAACTCAGTTTTCGAAGTAGTCGTAGAGCAGCGTACGATGAAGTGTATTCCACAAGAACACAAAGTCCATCGTAAATATTTATCAACTGTACAAGAATGGTTTAGGTTCCACTGTTTTTTTATTTTTACCTCTAGCTATCTCGGCGCTTTCTTTGGCATTGTCAGCCGGTATGACGTTCAGAGGTCGTCACAGTTTTCTTCAATGAAATCTCTCAATTCAATTTACTTGATATTTACAATTCATTGCTGAAGTCATCGTTTCATTATCTAACCCGGAAATCACAATGGTCCGTCGCACTAAAATAAAAATATAGCACCGAGAAATATGCAAAAAACGAGGTCTATAAATAATGAATTTTGAATAACAACGGAAGAGTAAATAGAAAAGAAATGTTATGAAACCAACTGCCAACGGGCTAACAAAGCTTCTGTAAATAGGAAAACACTTTCATAAAATTAACCTATCCGCTTTAGAACTAGGAAATATCTCATAGCCTAACTACTATTAACTTTTTACAACTCTCAACAGGCACCAACATACGAGTATTCTTTATACATCATTTTGCTGCTATTCATACAAATATTCTACAAACGGTCAAAGGAGAACAACTTGACATATTAGAATGAAGTTGATTACCGGTAAATTCTAGGTTTTCTGGAATACAGACCTGTTATCTGTTCTCATTCTGCCTTACTACAGTATTGACCTCAAAATCTTAAATGCAGTGCACAATTTTACCAAGGCCTACAACTAAATCTACCCGTACCTCATTTTACACGTGTCGCCGCTTTTCCAAACATAACTCTCTGCATACATTTTCCTTTTAACTATCTATTTACCATAGTTTCATAGAGCGTTAAATGAATCAATCTACCTTCTTTCGAAGGTGTGCAATGGTTGCGATCACTGTTACATCCAATATAGAAAGACAATACATCAGTACTGCGACATATAACGCACAACACAAATACAACAGATATAAAGCAATACAATGGCACACTGACGTGTTTCAATATAATATATGATATAATATGAGATAATCTATAAATTCATACACACACACATCTAATGATAATGAGATGGTAGAAAATCAAAAGAACAGAAAGAGTGATCAACCGGATCAAAGCCGCAGTCACGTGCTGCAACAGCCATTGATACCAAGGACTTGTGTGTTGGAGCATTGCCCTGATGAAACAAGACTCCTTTCATTGGTTTTCCTGGGCGTTCGGTCTTGATAGTAGTACTTCGTAAGGTAATTAAATATCCCATACTAATAGCATTGGCCATTTGATTTATAGAACTTATTCTCCATTTTGGTTGTGCCTGTAAGTTACAAGGAAACAATATGGCATAGCTATATAGCTAAACCACCAGGAGAAATGGATCCCTATATCTTTAAAATCGAATTCCGCATGGTTAAAATTTGCCTTTCATCTTTCTGAGCATTAATATATCATATAACAGTCAACGCTATTTGATCACATATACGAGGTTTGTAACATTGTGTCAAAGTTAGAAACCATAATTATATATTTAAATACATTCGGAAAACCATAACTGCCTCTTCTTCTCATTATTTGTTCTGTAAGTAAATAAAAGCTGACTCTAGAAATGAAATTAATATTATTTTTCTTGCACATTATTTCTGAATTTAATTATGATGTTCAGGTTCAGAAGGCTATGTCAAAACATATTCAATAATCTGGTTTAAAAGAAAAAAAAGAAGATAATAACATAATAAAACTAGAGAGAGAGAGAGAGAGAGAGAGAGAAAAAAAGGACACTGTTACATTGGTGAAGAACATGAAGAGGAAGAAACAAAATTAACATGAACAGCAGCTATAGATAAAACAAAAAAAATAATGACATCGACAACTAAAGCAGAAGCGAACACAATCAACACAATTTAATGATAGTAGTCGCCATAGAAAAAAAAAAACAGAAAAAGAAAAAGCGCTGTGCAGCACAAAATAACAAATAAATAGCGCAAAACAAAAACCGATAGCAATGATCGACATGGGAATTTGTATGGAGTTAATTTTTATTCCTTAATTGTATTCAAAATAATCTAATTAATTCCTATTGATTTCAATATGTGTTAGAAACACATATTTCATACGGAAATCACAGATTTCAGACAGAGATCGTCAAATTAATTTACAATCTGAAAGAAACATATTTTCGCTTAAGTGAAGAGATGGAGTCTTGTTGACAGTTTAACCATCAATGAATTGTACCAGTGTTGCACCATAGTTTATTGGTTGAATATCAACGCTGTTCGACTACGTATTTTAGCCTTCCTAAATGAGCGTAAATGAGTCAAATCCTTTTGGTTTTGTATTTCTAAATAATACAGGACATCGTGCTTAGAATTTTTTCTATCAACAGGATTGAATGTAATTAAATACCTGTTTTCGTTTTGTACAGTTTCTTCGGGTTGGTCTCTGAAATCGAATAATGTCAACGTCCATTAGTAGAAATTCAACGTCTAAAAAATTTCATGCTTGTCATTTCCTATTTTTAGGGAGAGAGAAAGTGAGAGAAAGAGACTGGAAGTGCTGACAATCCTTGTTTTGATGAGTAAATAAAGAGGGGGGGGGGTATGAAAGAGAAAGTAAATAGGAGAGAGAAGATAGGAAACGAAGGTAGAGTGGACGGTAATTTGTGTAATGTAATCGGCGCTACGTTGATTTCGTTATCAAGGCAACAGTGGGTGTGTACGTGGTTGTGTACGTGGTTGTGTACGTGGGTGTGTACGTGTGTGTGTGTGCGCATGCATGTGCGTATGCGTTTGTGCATGTGTGTGTGTAAGGTTTACTGGGTGTATGTGTTTGTGTACATGTATATGTGTGCACGTGCGTGTTTGTGAGAGTGCATGTGTGTATGTGTCTGTGTGCGAGCGTGTGCGTTTAGAAGTTAGTGCTCAATTGTGTATGTATACATGTATATGTGTGATTGCAAATATACATTTTGTGTGATGGAAATGCACATGCTCATGGTAGCGACATCGTCTGATGTCTGGGCAGAATGCGTCCTCGGTGGAAATGAAATGAGTCTGAGAAGGAGAGGCGAGCTCCACTGGCAACATAGATAAACATTACGATGCGTCATGTGTTAAAATACTTACAACCTATTCTGACGTCTGTAAGCGACGCCTTTTTAAATAATTTATTGGACTTACGCTTTTACTCTTTTACTTGTTTCAGTCATTTCACTGCGGCCATGCTGGATCACTGCCTTTAGTCGAGCAAATTTACCCCAGGACTCCTTCTTTGTAGGCTTAGTACTTATTTTATCGGTCTCCTACCAACTTGCCCAAATCAGCAAAGCTGCCAAAGGGCTTAATACGATTTTTTAAATGTAATTTCTGAATTTTTTTTTGTAAGTTTTACTTATTGTGATCAATAAAATAATATCTGATTAAAATTCGATTAGTAATTATTTTTATTTATTTATTTATTTCATCGACCATGCAATGCAGATATAATGTGATTTTCATTTCCTACGATTGCCGTTCGAAGTGTAACCCAATAGGAGCTTTGTCCGGAGACACTCCCTCCTAAACAAAAAATAAATATATAAATAAATGAATAAAACTAAAAAAAATAAAATAATATCAAACAAAACAGGCTGAGTATAGCATGGCTAATGAGCCCAATAAGGTGATTTGCTGGCACACTCATTAGTATGTTGGACATAATACTTCGCGGCATTTTTTTCCGATTCGGGATGTTATAGGTTCAAATAACACCCTGGTCAACTTTGTCTTTCATCCTTTTTAAGGGTGGATAAAATGAAGTACCAGTCAACTGCTGGCAGGGTGGGGGGCATGTAATCGACTTGCACCCCTCCATTTATAAATTGCTGGTCTAAACTCTGCAACCGTTTGACCTCGCATTCAGTGGATATTATGAAAAGTACCGGGTAGAAACATACACGCCACACTAAGAGAAATTAATTAATGATAGTGATAAGGGATTAGAAGGGTAATGTAATTTCTGCTTATCGTGATTTTGTTGTAAATAAAACAACCTTAACGGAGGCCCACAGAAATATTTTTCTCTCTATTGTCAAAAAATCTGGACCTGTTGTACTAACACAGAATACGGAAATGACATCATTTTATTACCATAACGCGAAAAAACCTTAACGTAGTGGATCCAGTGAATTTCATTGAATTTTCAATAATACAGCTTATGAAGAAGAAGGTATAACATACAAGCACACATAAAAATTTGTTTTTCTTCAAAACCAGGTTTTCTTAAAATTAAACAGTAAAACCATTAAAAATCTAAAAATATCTACCAACAAGCTACATCATTGTTTATGTCTAATGTCTCATGAATCGGCGTTTGGAAATTTTTCTCGAGCTAAGTTCCAGAAATATTACGCCTTCATAAGCAAGACCTGTCTGCCTTGATACCTTTTTTTCTAATGATTTTATATCCTGATGTAAGCATTCACCCCGCTCGTCACATGTGTCATGATGATTCTCAGGGTAATAATTAAGGTGTGTGTGGAGACAGTGCAAGCTTAAGCTCACATGTGTTCCTCAATTTTGAAAGTTCTCCAGCATTATGTCGACCATTTTGGCATGTTAAAGTGATTTCCTTTCGCACAAAAATAATTTACAACGATTATAAATGTCTTTGTCTGTGTGCATATGTGTATGTATACATGCACACCTAAATTCAATACATTTGCGCATTTATATATGTCAGGTCGCTTGGTTCCGTTTACTGATGTTCAAATGAAATCTGATGTAATACCCGTCATACACGCGTCGCTGGCAACTAAATCGTCTGTAGCTCAAGACTCCCCGGTTTGAAATAATCCCTAGAAACACAACAGGAGAACGAGGAAACATGTTCAGCGAACGAATTTACCGGGTATAATTTGATCGAGTCGGTCTTGTTATAGCGACGGACAGAGTGAGATGGCTGTTAAACTCATTACTGACACTAACCGTAGCTTCTTAGCGAGAGAATTCAATCTTATTCCGCTTCGAAATCGGAGGCAACGTAAGATGCCTTCCGATCTATCGGCATTATACGGTCGATTACGCGCGATGTCTGGTCTGCTAGGCAACACATAAATATATTAAACATGGCTCTACGTGATGCATGCTTGTTGGTGTCGCTACGACTCATTTCTTCTCCAGGGACGCGTGTCCATTAACTAGTATTTATAAGTAACAATTACTTCTTCCGAGGCTTGGCTTTGCTAAGTTGTGCCATGCCGCAGCTTCGTGAAATGATTTTTCAGTAGCGCAAAACAGAGAAACATGCGCAAGCTTTCACACACACAAACATATATATATATATATATATATATATATATATATGGGGGGATGTATGTGTGTAGAATTCTCCTCAGTTAATTTCTAATTACCTTTTCTGTTATTATGCATGTAATACGCAATATATATGTTCAATATACTTTTTAGTATTGAGCATACATCATAGATATTGACCAAAGCTTGTACATTTTTCCATCTGTATTATTCGAAGGCGTTGTGTATGAGATACACTCTTCCACTACTCTTATTTGACTGGTTTTTGGTTTGATATGCTTGCGATAAGATGTAGATTGAGAAACAAATATTCTAGTATTTCATGTTCGTTTTGTTGTGAAAGTGCATTTCATAATAAGATTGCTGTAACTGAGTTTATTACTGTTTGTTTATTAGATGTTCTTACTCGTAGTAATCAGAAAATGGATTCCCAGGCAGCGTTTATACTTTTAACGTTGTTGTCACCAGCGGATTGTATGGTATTGCATTGGTGTCCAAACAACAGAGATATCTGTTTGGGAGCTGACTATGGGAATAAATATTTCTTATGCGCAATAGTAATTTTTTTTGCATCTTCCTCTCCGTATTATAGGATGTAATTTATTCCTGTAAATTGGAGAGTTTTGTTGTTTCCTAGATTGTGGAGATCAGCTACATTTGTGCTGGTTGGTTTATCTTCATAGTTAATTTAATAAGGCATACGTGACACTCGGATATCGGTATGTACTTTTGGGAGGCTTTGCGAAATACACACACACACGCACAGGCACACACACACACGCACAGGCACACAAACACATACGCACACACAGACACACACACACATACAGACACACACAGACACAGACACACACACACAGACACAGACACACATATGAAAGAGAAATATAAATAAATACAAGTTCATATAAACTTACCAACGCTATCTCTGCTACATTTGCCCTATAACTCATAACTTGTAACGGTCAGAAATTACTTTAGAACGATACAAAAGCCCACTGGATTACGATAATCTGCAAGGAGGTTTAAATATAACCGTAGTAATCGAACACCTATTTCTACACACAGTTTCTACTGTGTGTGATTCTATGTGTGTATGCATGTGCATCTGGTGTGTTTGCTTTGTGTCTGTAAATGTGCGTGTGTATACCCACTTGTATATGTATATATATATATATAT
>NC_068986.1:18779383-18780203 GCF_001194135.2 Octopus bimaculoides | reverse complement strand
TATATATATATATATATATATATATATATATATTTATATATACAGACAGACAGACACACATATATATATATATATATATATATATATATGCATGTATGTATACATGGATAGATTTAATATACATATTGATTACGTATTTATACATGCTTTAGACTTATGTTTACGAATATCTGCGTAACTATATTAGTGTATTTGCTTGAGCAGATAATATATGTGATTACACATTATTACCAAAACCATCACAGAATTTATAATTAATAATTCTTATTGAATAATCTCAATTATCAGTGTACTCAGTCTCTGTTCCGACGGCGAAAATTAAATTTACTCCCCATGTATAACCATCGACCGACTTTAATTAAATGTTCAATCATAATCGATTTAATGTTATTAGCGCAAATTTCCATCCGGATGTTTCGTCTAGAAACCTGGTGAGACAAATTTAAGACAACTTATAAGTAAGAAATTAGACATTGTATATTTAATTCTACAAACTTTATACCCCTGTGTTAAATCAATTATTTTATGTTAAAAACCAAAGAATTTTGGAACATTTGCTCTTGGTGCTGTCTGCTGTTCCATATTTTCTTATCTAACAGACGCCTTATAAATATGTATGTAACTACACACACATAAGCACAGACAAACATTGACATAATATATGTAAGCATAGATATATATATAGAGAGATACATAGATAGATAGATTGATTGATAGATAGATAGATAAATATAGATATACGCACACACATCATACACATATACGTATGTATGTATGTATATATGCATGTACGTATATATATATATATATATATATATAT
>NC_068986.1:18776687-18779035 GCF_001194135.2 Octopus bimaculoides | reverse complement strand
TATATATATATATATATATATGTTTACACACATGCATACATGCATGTGCAACAATTCACAGAAGGAGGATGAAACATGGAAAAAGAAAAACGCGAGTGTCACCTGCATTTTGCCTTTTTTATATGACACATACTAAAAACATCGTCAACAGAAAGGAAATACAATTTACTATTAAGGAACATGACCGCTAGGATAAAAGAAATGATTTGACTTTGTTGACATCTTACCTACGTGTTCAGATGCATTCTATCAAACATATGCATTGTGTAATTAAAAGAGGGGAAACAAAGAACATTTCTTTCTCACCTGCATTGGAGCAGAGAATGCACTTAAATATATTGCTCGAAGCAAACGAATATCTTCCGGCTTCCTATAATCAGGCGTTGAAGTAGAACTGTCTAAACAGCATAGGTGACACGCTCATAACTTTATTAAACGTAACGGTGGCCACATGATATGATATTCTGTCATAAGACTCTTCTCATCTAGACGTACAAGTGTTACTGTCATTGCATATTTTACAGTTGCTCTATTTCTCTTTCTGTTTGTCTTTCAATAACCAATCGATAGAGTGTATTATGAGACTGACTCATGCTAGAGACCAGTTCAATTAAAAAAGCAAATAGTGTTGAGAGATCCAATTAGTGGTATCGTGCCACAATACACAGTAAGCTACTCTCGACAATGATATCAAGTGATGTGGTGTACCATTGACCTCAGGAGAAGTTGAATACGTTGGTAAATCATTCATATGTGAAAGTAAGAGAGTGGTGTAATATCAAACAATGATAAACAGCAGATTTGTTAGAGAGTGGGGCAGAAAAATCTGCGTCATGTCAGACCATGCTGTTGCAAACTATAATGAAACAACCACGTCAAAAGATGAAAGACAAAAAAAAAAGTCTGCGGATGGGAGGTTTTGCATGTCGATTAGAATGCTAGACACAATGGGAGATTTCGCTGATGTCTAGTTGAACAATACTGCTTTCTTTCACATTGGGAATGATAATATCGGCAAAGCCCTCCTCTCAAGTTTGTTACATTTGTGATTAATACAAAAACCATAACTAATGGTAAATAAACTACAGTATGCTGGTTACGGAGCATCGAGGAAATCTACGTCTGTTATTTCTTAGTGTGAGCAATATTAGAGTAGGTCTGGTACTTTGAAATCTCTACTGATGGCCATGGAAACGTTAGAAATGTGACTAGTAAAACGAGAGTTGAATGTTTTGGTTTGCTGAGTTTCTTTGACGTGAGGCATATTGATATGTATTTCCAAATGTCAAACTATATCGCCGTTCAATAGGCGAGATTACAGATCGTTCTGCGTATAGAAATATATCCAAGGCGAAATATTTAAGAACCATTCAAGCGATAATTTTGTGATTGGTGGCCTTGTGTGTTCGAGATAAAAGGAATATTTCTACACTAGGCAGGGGTAGTTAGGACCGCAAAAACTGGCGAATTGCGGCAGATAGATTTGAAGGATAGGTATTACGATGCCGGATGAAATGTGGTTACTGAGGATGCTTTAAAGAGATAACTTTTACAGAACCCTCATCTTTTAGTTGACATACCATGGAGGACAGCGAAGTCGGATTCACGTTAAGAAATGTCACAGGTAGATTTCCTCGATGCTCCGTCAATATCATATTGGTATTAAGCAGAAGTGCAACACACTTGAGAGGAGTGCTTTGTCGATATTATCGTACTCAATTCTTGACTGGTACTTGATTATGTCATACCCAGTACTTGACTGGCACTTGAGTTTTATCATGCCCGAAGCGTTAAAAAGACAGTTGATCTAGGTGTGATGTGAGACCATAACTTCTCCGAAGCTTCAACGATTCTTTCAGCTCTCTGACTTGGAAATGGCGCCTAAAGTTTTAGAAGGCTGTAGATTTCTTTCAATCGAAACTAATAATTCACTGGTATTTTGCTTATTGGTTCCAAAAATACTGCTAGGGAAACTCGACACAATAGTTGGATTCGAAATCACAACAGAAACCTCAATTTCAGCATCGAGGCTCGCAGTAAAGAAAACATAGCCCAAACTCCAATATATACAACGACACATGGATTTGATATATCAATAGTAAAAGTAGTCTTAGTGCCGTTGTATTACACGTAGTAATAACGTATGTCCAATGTGACATTTGAAGACACCATGTTGCAGTAATCTTGTTATATTAAATACCTAATTTAAGAATTCATATTTTATACATCATATACTATACTTAGCTATTTATGTACGACTACAATTCTCTTTCCAGCTTTGTCTTTTACTGTTTTACCTTTCTGTGTGACACACACACACACACACACACATGTATATATATATATAT
>NC_068986.1:18775481-18776214 GCF_001194135.2 Octopus bimaculoides | reverse complement strand
ATATATATATATATATATATATATATATATATATATATATACATATAAATACATATATACACACACACACAGAAACAAAGAGAAAAGAGAGAGTGAGAGTGGGAGAGAAGTATCTATATGTGTGTGTGTGTGTGCGTATGTGTATGTGAATGCATACACATGGACACATAAACACATATGTTAGTGTCGATATCAATAATGCTTGGCGTAATTCTACTAGTGCAATATTAATTATGTATATGACAATGCTTTTGATGTTGTAGTCTTCTCAATAGAAGGCGCCAGCAAGTCTGCTATTGGTCTTTGTAAAGAGACCCTATAAAATACCACTGAGTGTGTCCTATTGGACCGTAAAATATCATAAGTTTCAAACAACCCCGACCCGTTTCCTATGCAACATACAAGACAACATATTTGAAAACACTTTCAGTGAAATGTTAAAGTGTTATCGTTTAGTGTGTGCATACAAATAACCACGTACAGCCGCATATATATATATATATATATATATATATATATTTGTGTGTGTCTGTGTTAGTGTTTGTGTGTGCGTGTTTGCATGTGTGTGTATGTATATCTATATACACACGCACATACATATAGATGAATGAAAAGTTGTAAATGCCTTCCCATATTTCATTCATAAACATGCATTGCTTATTGAGGACACACACACACATACACATACACACACACACACACACACACACACACACACACACACACACACACA
>NC_068986.1:18770858-18775087 GCF_001194135.2 Octopus bimaculoides | reverse complement strand
ATATATATATATATATAGACACACTCATACATACAAACACATATGTATATACATATTATCGAGACATATGTTCACATGTCCGTATGGATAGAAACACACGTACACGTATATATAATTGATTAGCAGGCATTTACTTGGTTTTATTGGAAAAAAAAAGAAATAAAAGAAAAATAAACGTCATAATTAAAAGCGTTAGTGAGGGATGATATGTGCATATGTGCATATTTGCTTGTTTATGAAGGTTACATATTGATAAGTATGGCCCATCATTATGCTACAATATGTGATATAGCGGGCTCCAATTTGGCAATTATTTCAACTTCCAAGAGAATTTTAACAACTATGAGCTGCATCTCATTTTTGGGACTTAACTAATATGTATTTATTAATAGCTATTTTTCTTCGTTTTGTTATTCTATATATTGTCTACTTTTTAATATGGTAGGTTTAATATTTTACATTGGCAATTGTTTTAGGTTTGTAGTTGTTATTGTGCTATTGCATTTGCCATTAGATTGCTTGTAAAATGGAAAACGGCATGAGAAGTAAAACAGAAATTACATTTTCAGTTTTGATTGAGACAGGTGATTACAGAAAATATATAAAAACCAGCTTCAATCTCCATAGTTTTCTCGCTCACCGCCGACACTCACTTCCTCCTCATGTATATGTATGTATTTATCTCTCTTTAATTCAATTTTCCTTCTCTCTTTGTGTATATACATCAGTATTTGTGTGTGTGCGTGTGTGTATGTGTTACACATATACCTATTTGATGTTGTAATAAAAAAAAGTGTTGCATTAAACAGAGTTGTTCAAAACTTCTGTTAGAAAACAAATTTTGTATTCTGTATTGACTGTGACTTCAAAGTGTTTGCCAGTTAACCATTCCCTCTGTCTATCTATCTATCTATCTATCTATCTATCTATCTATCTATCTATCAACTTATGTGTATATACAAAGGATGAGAGAGATTTCCAAGGACACCTCTTTCCAGAGAATTTACTCCCTGCTAATTTATACCTATTACCTTACTTTTGAGATAAATAATGTCAGATATTTGGTTGACTTAACAACTAAAAACAGCACACTGCAATGGCCGCCTTAGAAGCACAAAATCCAGATACACGGACAACTCCTGCAATCGTTGTCATATGTAAAATGGAGCTAGAAGTTGTTTAAAAGAATGGGAATATCAGAAACCAAATGGAAAACGCTAGCACAATCTTCTAATACCATCACAACACATAACTTCGCCCCAAAATGTCAAGAAATAATCAATAAAATCACTTGAAAGTCATTTCAAAGGACCTCAAATTTTCGAAATACCCCATGGAAATATTTGTGCATGAAGACATCCAGTGTTAATCGTATGCGAGTATGAGTTAGATTATGTCGGACATGACAAGGGAACAATCAGTCAATATGTGCATAGCGTTTGCTGCGCAAGTGAAAACAGCAAAAGACGGCAATGCTCTGCTTTCTCTCTGATGAGAAAATTTTCGATTACAACCGAAAAGTAAAACGAAAGGCAGGTGGTTATGCAGAGAACTGAATGAGGTACCAACAGTCATGCATAATACGTTTCCGGCAAGTGTTATGATTCAACAACCTCACATTTTGTTACACAAGATTTAAAAGACAATGCGGCTACACACACAACCGCCTGAATCGGTCTAGGACAACGCAAGCGTGGATTCATGCCAGTCTCCAAGATCATGCTTTTCCAAACACACAGCCTGTTATCTCACCAGATCCCCGTCAACTGGACTATTGCGTTTGGATGTAGCCGAGTGGAGAGTTCAGTCAAAATACCTAAAACGCCATACAATCTCGCAAATCCACCATAACCAGTGTTATGTCGAAAATTGATATTCTGACAGAAGATCCCATATTCAGGATAATCTCCTTTCACTCGGCATATCCCAGCTGCAAGACCTCAAATAATTGAAGAACAGTTTAAATAATGTATATGACTTGAGATGCTTGTTATGCCTCGGCGTTTCTTGTCCTGTTTCACGAATATGTATCTGCTAAATTGGAAACCTAAAATGGATCCATAGCACCCGTCTCAGTTAAGATCTTGCAACATTGATAAACCAGTACAGCACTTACCCAGCGTACCTATTCGTTTATCACAAGTGAACTGAACCCCTATATTATATATATATATATATATATATAGATAGATAGATAGATAGATAGATAGAGCGATAGATAGATAACTAGATAAATAGATAGACAGGAACGTAGACAGATTAATTATCGATTAATATATTGTGTATATTTCAAATTTTGTGTCTATTTTCCTATGATTACCTAAGCATCCTCATCTACATCTATCAGTACACTCATCCTTCCTGCATACACACACACAGGCGTGTGCTCTGAGTGTGTGACGTTTCCATTTGTCATTATTGCCGCTGTTCTTAACAGTTACATACTTTTTAATGATGATCATCTCATAGAGTACGTATATATGTATATTAACATTTCAATTGATTTCGTGGTCTTAGATTCCGCTGTTTTAAATATTTCCCTCAAATTTCTTTGCTTTAATTCCACTCTAATATGAACGTTTGTAAGATATCTATTATGAGCGTTTGTAAGACATCTTCCTATTTAAAATTTCGAGTATTTAATATCGGAAGTATTTCTAAGAGAAATCGAAATGAAATTGAGTTAATATTCAGTCATTTCCCCCAAGAAGTGTCTTCATAAACAATGCTTAAGGAAATGAGTGACAACAGTATATTGGCTGTATCAGGGACTGATCGAATGGTATTAAATCAAGTGTTATAAACAGCAGATGTATATGAAGAAATATTTGGCGATTCTTCTTTGTTAGAATACTTTATTATAGCACAACTGCCTCACAAACAAGGAGAGTAACATTGCTTGGTGAATCTCAGTAGCATGTCCAATAACTTGTCAGTTATTTAAATATCTCTTCATAGACGCTATTGCGCTTCATTTTATTTGAATTTACTTAAAATGATCTCCACGGCAACATACGATTCTTGTTAAATTTCCAGAATGCGCGATGGGTACAGCTGGTTTGAAATTTCCATTATATAGTAAAACAGCTTTTAATTTCCGCAATGCTGCGTCTCTGAAGTGTCTCCATTCACTTATAATGTGCCTTCCAGATAAACTTCCGAAGATTCCATTAAAGTTATGACAATAATATTGAGCATCGTTAATTTAAGATATGTAAAATCCAAATTTCGCTTTCTACAATTTCGCAATAATACTTGTTCTTCAAGGAATTATCCTCCTTCGAAATGAGAGTTATGAAGCGTTGCTTGAGCAGTCAAAGTATCTCACAAATGCTTTAATTCGCCAACATAATTAGACGTAGAAATTCTATCTCCTCTGTTTCGTTTTCAATACCTGAATGATGTCCAGATTTAAAATCAACAATTTCAATATTACCAATGCTAATTGAACATAGTGTAAACACTCTATAATACAAATTGAAGTTGGCCGACGTTGTATTCTTTCTTGTCTTGAGGTTCACGTCCAAACGGTTGGGTGGATTCGCGTGAAAAATGGCACGCATGTGGAGACGGTTGCATAGATTAGAACACGCTTTCTATTTTTTCCTAGCCCCCATACTTATAGAGAAAATCGATTAAAACAACGTGCGTGCGTGCATGCGTGTATGTGAGTCCGTATCACTGAAGCCATTCATATATATATATATATATGGGGTGCACTTCAGGACAAGTATGCCGTAGAATTTCTAACCATTTCTCTTGCTTTAGAGATAGGAAGAAAATGGCTAGCACTAGTCTTAGCAAATACATCTGGGATCTTAAGGAAAGTTATAAACAGTATTCATTAGAATGGTCTATAATAGCTAAATCAATGCCATATGAGAGAGGAAGAAAGTATTGATCGCTCTGTACGGTAGAACTATACCACGTACTCTTCTCTAAGGATAAATTGATCAATAAAGTAAAGAATAATGCTCTGAAATGTACGCATATCATAAGAAGTACGTTTCGTTGGTATAAATGATCTTAAGATGTGATGAAGTACAACATGATGTATAATGTATGTTTGTGTATGTGCAATTATGCATATATGGATGAGTGCATATAAGTGTGTGTGTGTGTATATATATGAAAGTTATGCATATATATATATATATATGTGTGTGTAAGTGTATGTGTATATATATATATATATATATATATATATATATATATATATATATATATAT
>NC_068986.1:18767657-18768178 GCF_001194135.2 Octopus bimaculoides | reverse complement strand
ATATATATATATATATACGCTTATATATATACCCTGATGGAGGAGACGCTTTGGAGATTACCAATGATTGTTTCTTTCCATTACCGGCTGTAAAAGTTTTGATCAACTACGTTTGCCAAACATATGAGATGAATCTGAGCACTCAGAAACAGCTGTCGGACTAGTAATGCCTACTTCCCTCTAACGCTTTTGAGTCTAAATGATCTGAGTAAGCTTGCTCTGTACTATATATGTGTTTGTGCGTGCGTGTGTGTGTGTGTGTGTGTGCATGTGCGTATGCGTGTGTGTGTATCTGTACGTATATGTGTTCATGCGTGCGCGCACGCATACACACAGACACACGCACACGCACACATATATATATACGTGCCTGCATATCATTTGAAACTTTGAGTATATCTCTTTTTCAATGCATATATATTTTGTATATTAAAACCAATGTTTAATCTGCTCATTGGAATCATTCTCTCTCACATTCTTTCTCTGTCTCTGTCTCCCCTCTCTCTCTCGCTCTCTCTCAT
>NC_068986.1:18762851-18766759 GCF_001194135.2 Octopus bimaculoides | reverse complement strand
TATATACATATATATACATACACACATGTATATATATGTATATATATATATATAGAGAGAGAGAGAGAGAGAGAGAAAGTTTAAGAATATCTAAGCTTACTTACATTCATACATGCATGTGTGTATGTGTGTATGTGTGTTTGGGTGTGTGTGTGTGTCTGTGTGCGTGTGTGTGCGTGCGTGTGCGCAGTTTGTGTATGCATGTATATCGATATAGAAGGCTGAAATCGAGAGAAACAAGTGTAAGAAATTTTTAAGGAAATTTTTGGCCCAGATTTGGCTTCCGTACAAAATTGCGTGTAAACCCGTGCCATTGAAGGCGCTTAAGCCCTAAGTTGTCCTATCCAGCTTTCTTTTGAGCACACCTTTCATCGAATTGAACGCTTTCCAGCTCGCCCTTATTCATCGCTGAATAGAGAAAGAAGAATTTCGGATGCGCTGGCCACGTCGCAACAGTTCACCGAAAATCTGTGGATTCGAGCAGTTTTTCAGTAGCATCTTCGTTAGCAGAAGGGGCCTGTCGGAAGGTTTCCAGTCTGGTAGATTGACCTAAAATGACAAGTGTTTGCAGTTATGTGGATGAGGATGGTATGATCCAAAGAGGAATAGACCGCGTGCTGTGTCCAGCGGTGTCGAGGTAACGCCTGATAGTCTGATCAGTCAAGGTCATCAAAGTGTGCAGATTTTGCACACATCTGGTCGAGCTCCGCGTTACAGCCATGGCTAAAATTAGCTTTGAAAATACGTTTGTGAAACACGTTGGCACTTATTTGTCACTTCATCTGTGGTGACCTGACGGCAGTAAGTAAGCGTATGGTATATTAATTGACAAGAGTACGTGTGATCTCTGCTTTTGGATCTAGATTCAAAAGCGAAGTTAGAGAATACTTAGAGAATTGTTTTTATCGAGACAGTAATTACACCATATCACCGTAATTAATCTATGGTGTACTTTAGTAATACATTTTAGATTTCACTAGAAAAGCTAGAAGATTACGTCGGAATGATTGTCAATAGTTGTCTACCCGTTCAATTTTAACAAAGCGACTACAAAATCAACTTTGCTTGTTTGAATACAGGAAATTATATTTGTTTCATAAAAATTTGTATTAAATATTAATTAAACTCTTCATATTGAATAAATGATTGACGGAACACAAGGAGGCATATGATGTTTGAAAATATTGGCACAAAGACAGTGAAATGATCCCAATATTTAGAGAAAAATAAAAGGAATATTTTGCACATTTGCTTTTGACGAGCAATTGTTTTTTAAATGTAGAAGTAAGCAAACGGGTTGTCATTTATTCTATCACATTTTACTCTTAAAGGATTACATTTTGTAAACCGGACACAAAATTATTTTTAAATATTATCCTATAATGTACGAACAGCATTAAAGATACTTCCACAGAAGCGAATGGGTTTTGATCACAGCTCATGATATTGACATACACTCAAATAACATTCAATCAGATAACATTAAACCAGGTAACATTCACATCCTTCTTGTTAAGACACAGAATTTCTACTGTCTAAATTATCCACAAATCCTTCTAGACAGTCAACAAGTAACGGAAATGCACATACGGAATTGGTGATATGAGATGCCACCACTCTAAAGAAATTAGACAAAGAAAAATATGCCAACGTACAAAATTACAGAGACATTCCAGCATGACCGCAGCCACGTGGCTGAAAGATATAAAAGAATAATATAATACATATATCCCATTGGATTATTCTCACTTTCACAGCCACACATTTCTCCATTTGTGTGTTTCCTCTGTTAAAGATGCAAAACTAAACATATCCCTATCAAAATGACCATGTACGTATATGTTTTGACTCAAAATAACCATTAATTTGTAGACAGATATTGAAATCCTTGAAGTTTCTCTCATTGAATCGTTTTTAATAACAACACATAATGCTTACGTCACGTACCACAAATCTATTGGTGCATATTCTGATATACGTATTACTGTTCGTTATAAACTGTTCAATAAATCTTCTTATCAGAATCCAGTTGTATAATAAATAACAAACCGAAAATATTTTCCAAATATATTGTCTGTTCTGTTTTCCTTTCGCAGGAGTGAACGTGCTTGATATCATCACAGACTAGCCTCAATTTCAGAATTTCTACGTCTGTGCAGATGATTGTCTTTATATTCTATGCATAGTAACATATCTATCTCCAGAACGATATTCCAAAATGAATGCTAGGTATTTCTCATTCTTGCGACTAGCACAGCACGCCAAAAAGTTTTTAAAAAAACAAAAAAAAAAACGAACGTGATATTAATGCAGTTAGTATGATGCACCGAGAGCGCTACTGAAAATTGTCTTCTATATTTAATGACATTTAGAAAACGATACAAACATGCATTCATTCTGCAGAGGCGGCAAAGAGCAATAATACTGATTTGTAATAATATTGAAAGAATTTAAGAGGAAATCAATATAAATCCTTCAGGAATTTAATTAAATTTAATGACAACCAACTTAATCTATGCAACGCAGAATGTGTTGCTCTTTAATGTCTTTATATTCCGTGAGGTTAAACATTACTATATGCAATAAAGACAAACAGACGGAAGAACAATATGATAAGCTATAAATCTCAGTCGCTTTCTGTCGTTTAAGAGTTGACGTGACTTGGTTGAGTTGTAATTTAGAGCAAACACATGCTATCGCTAACAGAGGTATGATGACATACACTCTCTCTCTCAGTGTCTGTACATGTGACATTGTATTACTATCACGCACTCAGACACAGACACATATATACATTTACATGTATGAATATATATGTGCATATATAAATATTTGTATATATATATATATATATATATATATATATATATATATATATATATATATATATATATATTACAAATTAAAAGGGTAAAGGATTATCAATTTATTAATTAATAAATCAATTAACAATTAACAATTTTTACCAAGCTCATCGGTATGAAAGCACCATTATTGGTGGAGAACTTATTTAAAAGCTCATATATATTTATAAATATAATTAAGGGATCAGCAAATATTTGCTTCACCATATACCGAAGTTCAGAAATAGCAGCTAAAAAAGCTGAGAATCCCACAGATAGCATCACTTGTAACTCACAAAGGCAAAAACAAAAAGAAAAAACAATGAAAACTAACCAATTCCGATGTTTAACAGTAGATTGATAATAATCAATTTCCTTCATCAATACTGTATTCCAGTAGTCAACTTTTAATCGTAAAATTAAAAAAAAAAAATTCAGCTCATCGATTTCGATCAGATGAACTCGAAGAGGTAGAAATAAAAGAAAATTCCACAACCTTCTAATTCAATAAACTACTATGGTTTCTGAAAGTTGTTTTTACACATTCTACCGCCTGCTTGAAGCCTACTATTTTCCTACACCCTGTTCTTCGAAACTTATCATAGCTTACATATATACATATATTCGTACACACATATGTGTGTGTACGCGTGCGTGGGTGTCTTTGTATATGTGTGTGTATGTATATATACAGACATATAGACTGGTATGTAGATAGATAGATAGATAGATAGATAGATATGTTTCTTTATTAGCCACACAGGGCTCAACACAGAGGGGACAAAATACAAATGTAGAGTTTTTTCTTTTCGAGGGGGGCGAAAACAAAGCAGAAAAAAAACAAAAGTGGGGACAACGATGAAAAAAAAACATCGCAAAACGTTTGGGGTATTTACAAAAAATACGAAATAATACAGAAAATTCCCAATAAATGGGGAGGTTATCCGTGGAAAGAAAAACCTACGAAAAGACCACGGTAACCTCGGTCCTTAGTGTCACAGTTTGTTAAATAAAATTTCTTTTATTTATGCAAGAAACGTAAGTAACTCTCGGTTTACAAAATTT
>NC_068986.1:18754321-18760604 GCF_001194135.2 Octopus bimaculoides | reverse complement strand
ATCTTGCTCGGCTCGAGCAATTCGCGCCCCTGTTCGTCTACCAGAGACCACCAGACAGACAGACAGATAGATAGATAGATAGATAGATAAATAGATAGATAGATAGATAGATAGATAGATAGATAGATAGATAGATAGACAGACAGATAGATCGATAAGAATATTTACACCAAAAATATTTAGCAAAATGATAGATATTTATTTTGAGAACTGAAGCGAAAAAAATCATCACATGGCGTAGATAACATATCGCTATTTACTTGCAGTTCTATTACTCTATTACGCCGTAAGAAATCAAAAACTGGAGTGTTTCTTCATTTTAGCCCATTCCTCCCCTCAAATAAATCAATAATAATAATAATAATAATAATGATGATGATGATGACAATAATAATAAAAATAAGAATAAATAATAATAATAATAATAATAATAATAATAATAATAATAATAATAATAATAATAATAATAACAATGAAGGTGAGGTGATAATGAAATTGATGATTATAATGATGACGGTGACAATAATTTCAATTGTGCTTTCAATATCGGTCCTTCAATTTAATATTTCAGACTGTGGGCAACAAAAACAGAACATGGAAAGTTAATACAGCTGAAATTTTATTATAAATTTTTGAGTATCTATAAATAGAGGGCTTCGACATCTAGACATAACACATGCACCAATACACACACACACACACACACACACACACACACACACACACACACACACACACACACACACACACACACACACACACACACACACACACACAGAGGCTCGCAAATTATATTGTACGGCATACACCTAGCTTCACGCAATGATGTACACACTGTGACACATTTCTATATAAGAGACATTGAAGCATATATGCATATATACATTTGCTTGTATATAAATGTACATGTCTTGATGTGTGTTCATATATTCACAAATACTGGAATAATTAATATAAAACATTTTGTAGAATATATTGTATTAATGCCCGTGGGTACGGCCACAACTATGCGATGTAAATGCAAGCAAATCACATGAATACAAATGTATGAATTAATATAGACTTACTTGAATTAATATTTATTGGTTATGGCTCCATTTTCAAGAAATTAAATGTTGATGATGTGCGCGTGTGTGAACGTGTATGGAATGGAAATGCGCGCAAAGGTGTTGCTATAGCAACCAACTAGCTTTCTGTAACTCTGTACTGTTGTTGATATGTGGTTTCCTTTGATGTATGAGGATGGCCTCAGAGATTCTAAGGTTGCCCTGTATTGTTCCGATGTGCACTGTGAATACCCGTGTCTGGCATTTCCGTAGATGCTTCTTCACGGAAGTGTCTGCTTGCAAGTGTTCTTTTATGCGTATATGCTGTTTTCATGTTGTGCTTCTTATGCAGGATGTGCCACATTTGCTACAGATGATCTCGTATACAACAGAAGTCCCCTGGCACAATTAAGTGTCATTGATTGGGCTAGTGTGCGTTCCTCACATTAGTGAAAGGTATTGTTTTCGTCATACCTTTTCTCAGGATAGGGCCGGTATGCCCTATCTGTATGTCGGGTCCTTCCTCGTGGACTGTGTTTTGTATATTCTTCACTTTCATGAAGAGACATCTACGGAAATGCCTGGTCTGGGAATTCACAGTGAACATCTGGGCAACACAGCGCAACAGCGTCAACCATAGAATCTTTGTGGCCATCCTCTTACACCAAAGGAAACCAAATATTAAAAACAGAAGAGAGTTACAGGAAGTTAGCTGGTTGCTATAGCCACACCTTTCCGAGCCTATCCACTCTACACACGCTGACACACATGCACATCGGTAACATTCGTTAATTTCTTGAAAATGGAGATTTAACACCGAAATATTGAATGGAAGTTAAGTTTACAATAATTCATATATTTGTTTTCTTGTGATTTGCTTTCCATTTACTTCGCATTTTTCCAGCCTTACCTACGATTGTTTATACAATGTATATATATGTGTATATAAAGCGAGACTAGAAAGGGAAAGCAAGAACGCTAGAAAGTGCACTATCCGGAATATCAACAATGAAAATAGAGCTAGTAACCAAAGAATTAGCTACAACAAAGTAATTAATACAAGGGGAAATAACCACTACTAACTCGAATACTAGACTAGAAAGCAGTACCTGGAATGTAAACAATGAGGATAGTGAAAATAACCTGGAATACAGGCAAAATAATTTAGGAAATACAAATGACTAATCTAAAATAGAAGATAACAGAATTTGAAGAGATAATTGTGATTAAACAAAGGGTAAATTATGCCCGTTAAAATGAAAATGTAAAATTAAAAATGTGCAAGGTGTAGAATATTTCTACATAGAATATTTCTACGTTTGTCCTAATCCACGTTTTATAAAACGTAGAATAGCTAACCAGGAAATTTCGTTTAGTGATAGAAATACGAAGAATAATACGAGTTGAAGTAAATTAATTTGGTCGGTAAAGGATAATAATAAAACATAATCAGTTAGCTTGGAGAATATTAGATGGGCTGAACTGTACAGTAGAGGAGTAAATGATGTTTATTTTTGTTTTGAGGAAATATACCAATTTTTTACTTTTAAAAAACATTCTGATAAACTCTAGGCAAGAACGCAGTCAATGGTGTATTCATTACGAATGAATGCACATTTAATAAGTTCAAGTAAACGCCTTCTATGTAATAAACAAGAAAATTATAAACTACTAGAATAAACATAGTGTAAACAAAAAACATAATAAGCCTATAGACAATTAAGTGAACATCTCTAAAAATGAAAATTCTCTTTGAAATGCATTGAATATCAAGCTTACGTTTAAAAAATCAAATAAACGTATGATATTTAGTAAAGCATGGAAATCAGAAATTAATAGAGTAATAATTGTGATTACAATAAACAGATCATAATCCAAAATTTTAATGAATATCTCTAGAAATAAAAATTCTCCTTTAAATCAGTAGAATGATAAGTTGGACTATACTACATATGAATCTGCTGGGACTCCTAACTTTGACCTATTTTTAAGATTATACCTAACTCGCCGCTGTCAGGTTTGGGTCAGAATAATACAACTACTGATAGTAACATCAACGTCGTATTATTTGGTTAGCCTCATAATTTCTTCAGATGAACTTCGAATGGCAGTAAATAAGGGATACTGAACAAGACGCATCGATAATAAACATCAAGATGCACGCATAAGAGTGCGCGTAGGTCCAATGTAGAATGCTGTTAATAAATGTATAATAAAATTATATATGTGGAGAATCCCCCTTTTCCTGGCATTCATTAATAGTATTATCTACTCTACGGAAACTATGCAGTCCCGGAAATGCATTCGGATTTCCCAACCAGTAATGATAACCAGGGTCTAGTAATTTATTACTAACTCGAATAGTAACCGCATTTGCTGTGGCTAGCCAGAATTGAAAATCAATTTACGAGGGAACACTGTAAGCGCCAGAATTATATTTCCCTTTGGAACCCTTTTGGAAATACATACATATGCATACACATACATACACTCACACACCTATTTATATAGATATATATGTATGTGTAAATGTAATATAATATATATTGTACACACACACACACATGCACAAATACAAGTATGTGTGCACATGTGCTTCTAGCTACGAGTAGCGTTCATACACACATAATTTTTCCCGTCTGGCCGTATAGCCTTTTCTGTTTGTTTTCCTGTCTTGTTTTTTGTCCGCCACTACATTCCTCCATGGCAAGGTTTAATTTGTGTATACAAATTTAATTTGCGGTCCATGGGAAGAGCCGTTTTAACGATGCGTCCTACCCAGCTCTTCGAAACGCCGGCGTTAAAACGGGGGTAGCTGAAGAAGGAGAATGTTCTCTATGTGGCTTGTGTGTTTTCTTGTCTACGTTTTGTTTGCAATGTCCTGTACCCAGATATGCACCTATACATACAGGTGGATGTCGGTATGCACATACCTGTACGTATATATGCATATACTCATTTACTATTTGTTTATATATATATATATATATATATATATATATATATATATATATATATAACTTCAATTTCTCAGTAGGGGAAATTTTGCAGTAAAACCTGGTTTGAAACTATAATGCCAATAAGCATCATTCGCGAAATTGCCTCCTGTAATGTTTAATTACTACGCATTATGGTGAGTATTTCTAAAAATAACGTCAAGTCATTTTATACATGAATGCCTTCGGTGAGAAATTTAAAGTTGTTCGTATTAATATGCAATAAAAGAAACATATATATGCGTCTTTGCTTCGTATTCTTTAATTTCGGCGTCAAACTCCAAATTCAAACAAATATTATTAAACAAAATTTGAGTATCTCTCTTTTGTTTGTATGTGTGTGTACTGGTGCATGTTAGAGCCTACAATTTGCCGTACATTTTGAAAGACACACATCCTCTTGTACGTCGATACGTTGCTGTTAAAGGACATGTTTCTGTTGAACAAACATTGAAGACATTTCATCATCAGCGAAGAGTATACAAAACGTTTGAATAATTATTTGTTTTATAGGGCAAATAAACATAACAAATAAACATATTAAACAGACTCCAATATCTATTTAATAATATATGCTAATTGAAACTAACATTTATTTGTTCTAACTGATACTAGTCGCATTACTTCTTCAATACCGCACTTGCTTATAATAAATGTGCAGTGTGTAATCAGACTTATTCATATTGCAAATCCAAGATTGATTGTATTTTTATAAATCTCAAGCCATTAAAAATACAAAATTGTTAATGTAAAATAATTTGCACACAATCCGTTTTGGCATAAATATCTTGAAGCACATCTCTAGACTCTCCAGCCCTGAATTTTTCCCCTTATATAATGGCGTTAAAATAAACATTGCATTGTTGTTCAATTGACAATATGAACATATGGTAGGAGACAAACAATGACAAATATATATATGAAAAATAAAAAGTATACAGGAATTTAGATACAAAAAGCGAACATATCAAACACAAAATTGCCACTCAAACGCACTCGTATGCAGAAAGTAATAGTTTGGATAGAATCTATTTGTTGTAATTAATGAACAAAAACTTCTTTACATACGAAATACTCTCTTTGCCCCTCTCTCAGACACATACACACACATATATAAGTGCACACGCATAGATTCGTATAGCCATACACACACACACACACACACACACACACACATATACAAACGTACTCTCATAGACACATACACACACTCTCATACACATTTATATACCTATGTATGTAATTTTGCCAACGGCGATGCCAGCAGGCTTTATCAAATATATCTGTAACTTTCAGGCCGCACAGTCACAGCTGCCACGGACTTTGTTCTACAATCTGATTAACTACTCTGATCAGTATCTTAGCAGCAACACCTACATCCATACCTAGTTATAACATGACAATAGCAGCCTCAACATTGAGCACTCAATATGAATTTTAAATACTCAACATAGGAAGTAATTTCACATATTATTTGGAGCAGAATTCTTTTCCTACAAACGCAATGAATTTAGTTAAAGGGAAAATAATATTTTATATTTCAGATTGTTGATCGTTCGTAGTATATCCGAAACCCGAGCTTTGAGTAGATTGTGGAAATAAACACCAGGGAGAAGTATTTTGTCGATTTTTACGGCTAGAGCTTAGCATTGAATGTACGTTGCTTAATTGAAATTTCTCAACCGGAAAGAGCAAATTTGTCAGAAAATCTCAGAATTGCAGAACTGGAAAAAGAAAAACAACAAACAAACAAAAAATCTAAAGTTCCGAAGAAACAAGGCAGTAAAAGAGAACATTAGCAATTATTTTGAGAAATACCAAAAAATATAAGGCAAGAAGTATACGTCAATTGCGAATTTGGTCGGCGAAAGGGATAATGTCATAGCTAAAAGAACATTTGAAAATATATGAATCTTTCATGCAATTATTTCAAGGAATTTTGAATTAATTAATTATCTGCCTTCGGTATATCTTCAAGGCAAATATTTTAGTCATTCTTTCTGTTAGCGTCTAAAATCGCTGAATATAAAGTACTTGATTAAATACAAGCACACACACGCACATACATACAAACATTCATATACATATGTGTGTGTGTGCATGTGCATGTATATATATATGTGTGTATATGTATATACATATGTATATATATGCACATATATATATGTATATATATATATATATACATATGTATATATATGCACACATATATATGTATGTATATATATATATATATATATA
>NC_068986.1:18748482-18753874 GCF_001194135.2 Octopus bimaculoides | reverse complement strand
TATATATATATATATATATATGCATATGAACACACACAAACACACATATATAAGCATCTGACTACATATTTAATTGCATATTTGTCGAACAATTATATTGAATTATGTGTAAATGGAAGTAAACACATACATACACAGATAAACACATGCATGCATACACACGCGCACACCCCCAGAAACATATGCACAAGTATACGTAGGCACAAATGTATACATACCTACATACGTACACACATACATACATGCATACATACATACACACATACATACATACATGCATACATACATACATACATACACAGAAACACAAATATTTAGTGACTGAGTGACAGAGGGAGACGGAATGCGAATATCTGTCTATCTACGCATGTGTACAAACACATAGATATTACCAAACTGTCTGGAAACTGTATATTCAGTCTCACAACACAAATATATGTACAAACATAAATATGCATGAATATAATTTCTGTCTTCGTGTGCTTGTACACGCCAGTATATATATGTGCACCGTCTTAAATGCTTCTGGATCTATATTTCCACTTTTTGTATGTGTATGTGCATAGGTTTCATTAATGTGCTTTTAACACAAACTTCAAATATTTGTTTAGTAATTTTCATAAAGACAATATTTGCATACAGCTATTTGACTAGAAAACTTGGTTGTCTTAAGAACATTTATTTCCGCTCATTTTGAATAGCTTTCCAGTTCAGAATTTAGGTTGCTATGTGAAAAAGATGTCATGATTCCTACAACTGCTGCTACAACCATTGTTGATGGTGCTGCCACTGCAGTCATCGCCGAAAGATGAAAATAAACTAGACGGAAAACGTTGATAGATTTACTGAAATACGTGATGCATTCAGCCAAATTCAACAGATCTCTAAGAGGTTGAAAAACATTTGCGCTGTGGCAGGTAGAATCAAATTTACAGAGAAAATAAATGAGATCATGTATTCTGCAAGGATCCAAAGAATCTATGCTAGAAAATTAAGGAAAACTGTTATCATCGAGTACGGACTTGACAGAGTAAAACAGTGGTACGAACATAAAACCGAAGGCATCATCGGAAATAATAATGCAAAGATCCTATTAGATTTTATGATTTAGTGCGACCATGAGGTAGAGAATAGAAAGGCAGACATAATTTTTAATTGAGAAAGAAAGCAAACGGTGCTTGATCATAGATATTGCAAGCCCAGCTTGCGATGAGAAAGAAAGAAATGTCGCGGTCGATGGAAAAGGTTGTAGTATTAACATTTATTGTCGGAGCACGTTAGAAGCTGTGCAAAGAAAAGAAAATGATGGTTTCAAATTTTGGCACAAAGCCAGCAATTTTGGGGAAGGGAGTTAAGTTGATTACATCCACCTCAGTCTTACATTGGTCCCTATTTTATCGACACCAAAAGTATAAAGGGTAAATAAAAACATTAATCATAACAACAGCAACAACAATAATGACGATGATGATGAGGACGACGAACGCTATGACAATCATGGTGATGATTATGAGGATGCTGAGAAAGATGATGATGATGTTTATGACGGCGATGATAATGTATTTATCATGTGGGAATTTATGCAAAATAATAAGTGATGCAAAGGTGCGTAGTGAAGATGGAGGCAAATATCCATCATGATATATAATATAAAACTCTTCTGTGTTTCCTTTTCTTTCCTTCATATGTTTAGATGTACTCCGACAATTCGTTAAACCCTCTTTATATTGCGCTATTTAACCGATATTCATGTAAAAAATATCAGCTCCTTCTCCGTTAAGTGCAATCTGGAAAAGGTAA
The DNA here is from genome assembly GCF_001194135.2 of Octopus bimaculoides. Classification (NCBI taxonomy): domain Eukaryota; kingdom Metazoa; phylum Mollusca; class Cephalopoda; order Octopoda; family Octopodidae; genus Octopus; species Octopus bimaculoides. Next base: position 18,752,074 of record NC_068986.1, on the reverse strand, counting down.
TCTTGGAATGCTAGCCATAAGTCCCATAATGACTATGGGACTTAACAAAACGATTACATCTTATAATAATTCTTCTTGTTATTGCGTTACTTAGCAGGCCAGTAAGGCTTTCATGTAAAGAAAAAGAGCGAGAGAGAAACGAAGGGAGAGAGAAGTGTCCATGACGTGTGTAGAGGGAATAAAAGTGTAATACCTTCACGTGATTAGTTGAAAGGGAAGAGAGGAGAAAGGAAAAGGAGAGTGAAAAACAGGATAAAGCGAAGAGTGAGACGGAAAGAGGCAGAAAGAGAGAGAATAAAAGGTGTAGAGAGAAAAAGGAGAGATACGCGTCCATGACGTGAGGTAGGGGGAACATAATATTCATTATGTGGTTAAAACAATTACTTGTTAGTAGTGATGATACAGAGGAGGATAACTGAAGATGTAAATTCATCAGAAAGATGGTGAGGTTAAAGAAAGACACAAAAAGGAGAGAGCAGGGACCGAGAGAGAGAGAGAGAAGGGGCCGAGAGAGAGGGGAGGAGAAATAGTGGTGGTGGAGATGGAGGTGTGGGTGCTGGAGATGGAGGTGGTGCAGGAAGTGGAGTTGGAGGTGGCGGTGAGTATAGGATAGTGAAAAATGTATTACCTAACGCATGGAAACCATCGAAATCACTCCTGTAAACATCAGTAATTATCGAATCTAATCAGAGGGAAGAGAAAATTGCTATTTTATGACTACGATTCTTGCTCAGATATTAACATGGACCTACAATAACTTTAAAAAAATCAACAAGAATTTTGAAAAATCCACCAATTAATTCAAATGTCTACGTGTTTGGTTCTATCTTTATAGAAAACACTCAAACCTTGAAGAATTGCAGGCCCATGATCTAACCAAGAACAATATTACATTATATACTACCTATCATCAACTCTATAATCACTGTAAAAAAAAAACTATGCCTTCTTTTACACAAACAAATTGTTACCAGCAGAACAAGAAAGGGATAATAAAGAAACAACGGATGGAAAGACCAAAAGGATATATTGCAAAAATAGATTGTAATTTGAGAAAGAACGCGCACGGGAAGGATTTAGTGTACTTTATATGAACACGTAGTGGGAATATACACAAACATGCAGGAAGTAAATCGACACCTTTAATTTTCAAAATTTCTTATCTAAGTATCTTAATATGTTTTCAGCGGTGTAGCATTTATAATGTAATTATTCTTTTTCATTCCAGGTGCCATTGTATTAAATATATCCGAAGAGTAACCACTCCACGCACAAAAGATTCAGCAGAAGTGTCAGATTTTCAAAGAGGTCGTATTGTTTGACAATCTGAGGCTGGTCTTAGCCAGCGAAAAATTGCCGAAAATCTTCAATTTCCTCTTGCTATCTTTTATAGAATTAGTGCAATTTAAAAGCCAAGGAAAAGTGTCAGCAGATTCTCGTCCCGGCCGACCTGGGCCCTCGGAAAGAAAGCTTCGCTGTTTGAAGAGAATTGTGGAAAACGAATCCCGTCCGAAGGCTTCTGACATTGCAAAACAGTTAGATCTTACTCCAAGAACGTGCGTTGCATATCTGCATAATATGCATTGGGTATTATGGAGGAGCAACTAGAAGAAAGCCTCTCCTTCAACCAATTCATATCAAATAAAAGATTTTGAAAATTAAAGGTGTCTATTTACTTCCTGCATGTCTGTGTATAGTCAAAACAAGGTGTTGAAGTGGCTGCGTATATGTAATATATAGTTCATAAAGAGATGAAGAATTAATTCAAAACCTATATATTTACTATATAAAAATATTTTTTTTATTTACTGGTCGATGATGATACATAGAATCAAAATGCATAATCATGTTGAATGAAGTAATCTATGCAAGAAAGTTCAGAGATAGAAAATGTAGAAATAACAGCTAAGTGGTGGTTTTCAGTCATGCAGCGTAGGGAAATAGACGGACATAACAATGACGTGAATAGCTGTAAGTCTAACCGACTAAGACGCAAAGAGCAGGGTTAGCAAGCTGTTTTTATAAATGGAACGCTAGACATTCTAGAAACTTCCAAGAGAAATGCTAAGCTTCTTGAATAATTAAGAATCATGTCTCATAACACAGACGCTTCGAGAAATTTAGTAAAGGGAGGTTACTCTATAATATTTCTTGCAAGGGAGATCATTCACCTATTTAGCTACGTAGACCACTACAAACACTTGCATGATGAAAGGCAACGCACCCACCAATATACAGCAACATATTTAGAGTAACATCTGGGACCATTTAATGAACCTTACTAATGCAATTACGTACCTCTCCTAACTGTCTCTCACTAAGTTACAAGGTTATGTTTACTGTAATTCTATTGAATTTTACTATGCAAAACAGCCATCAACCTATTAAGGAAATAAAGAAGAGAGCATTTCACTCACAACATGAGTTTCCCTTTCAAGAGTAATTTGCAACGATTCATGAGAGCTTGAATGAAGGGAAAGACATTCCTGAATAATTGTAGTCAATTCCTTCAAACACTGTTTTTTCGCAATCGCCTCTGAACACAGGAACACTGTCGACACAGTTTTATTTCAAGGGCAGTGAAGCAACTTTATCTTCCACTTATCGATCGCCTGATCATTCCTACACGCGACAAGGCTTTGTTGAATACAACACCACTAATCAGTAATGCAAGGACTGTGCTTCAGCGCATAGAGTACAGTTGTAGATAATGCAGGTGTCACAACAGCACAATGGTTTTATTGTTATGACACCTGGATTTTTTACATGCATATGTTGACTCTAAATGCTCACACACACACACACACACATTATATCATTTAATGTATGTTTTGCATGCTGGCATGGGTTGGAGAGTTTGACAGGGGCTAGCAAGGCAGAAGACTACACCGGGCTTCACTGTCTGTTTTGGCAGGGTTTCTATGGTTGGATACCTTCCTAATACCAACCACCTTACAGAGTATATTGAGTGCTTCATATGCGACACCAGCAAGGCCTGTTTTGGCATGTGTTTTTTTTACAGCTGGTTGCCCTTCCAAACACTAAACATTTTGCGTTTTAGACTGGATGCACCAACACTGGCGGGGTCACCAAATAATTTGCAAGACGAAGATCCTTTAAGATGTGGAACATTGAAGATGGCTTTGTGCCAGGTGATGACAGGTTAGAGTGTGACACAAGGATAGAAAAAGGTGTCTTGCTGTAGAGGAGGTTCCCCCGTTTCTCAGTCAGCTTGACAGCATATTCTTGTCTGAATATTTAATCACGTGGCAGTAGGGCCGCTCGTTAGTACTGAAAGTTTATTGCATGTAATTTAGACAGAAGAGCAGAAATCTTATGGGAAGGGGATATTTGGACAACGTAGAAGACTACTCGATTGTTGTATTATTTCATCGTACCCGAAAGGATTGAAATCAAAGCTTCATACAAAATATATTCCATGCGCGTACACACACACATACAAGCGCGCAAACACCAGAGAAGCATACATATGCATACGTACATGGATACATACACATGCGTATGTGTATGTATGCGTGTGTATATATACATATATATATGTATATATATATACACACACATATATATATAT
>NC_068986.1:18742858-18746140 GCF_001194135.2 Octopus bimaculoides | reverse complement strand
ACACACACACACACACACACACACACACACAAACACACACACACACACACACACACACATATATATAGGGCCATGTTTAATAAAGGTGTGGTTTTCTTTAGTCATATTATTGTTTCTATGTGTGTGTGTGTGTGTGTGTATGTGTGTGCGTACTTGTGTGTGTTCTGGATGATCGTAAAGATAAATAGTATATGTAGATATATAAACGTTCATATACATTCATGCACTCACACATACATTTACACAAACACTGATACACACACGCATATACACATACACGTATATACACGCATACATGTAAACACACACGCAAACTCACAGACACCCACACATATATATATTAGAGAGAAAAATGCATTTTTCTATCATTGCATATTGTCTCATTTTGTTACTTGTACAATGAAGAAGACTTTGTATTTTTATCTCTGGTATATCCAGATGTTATAGACTATATCCAGATGTTATAATCTATATCCAGATGTTATAGACTATATCCAGATGTTATAATCTACATCCAGATGTTATAGACTATATGCAGTTGCTATATACTATACCCTCCTTGCATACTAATTAAAATTCCTTGCTTTCTTCAGGATCGTCGGCGGTGTTTCCTATATAGCGCAATATATCTAGTTAAAACCCATAGCAACTAAATTACACATGATAGTTTAACGAGGTGAAAATAACAGGTAAAAATTGCCAATCAACGTACGTCTTAAGTTTTAATCCTTGAAATGACGTTACGTAAATAAAAGACGTAAATTTTTCTTAGACTAAATCGGACCAAAATCCTTCTCTATGAAGATTGCCTTGATGATATTGATCATCACCGGAAAGCTCCCGATTATCTTACTCTACCATCTTCATATTCCTCCTATTTCTGAAGCGGAACTGAAATAATATGTGAAAATTCTTTTCGGAAATGCAAAGGTTTTGAAATCTCATTCAACCAACAATAATTCATATATAGATATATGCACCTGCCGGACCTATTGCTTATAGATTTCGGTAAACTAAGAAAAAAAAACAAACAAAAAGACAAAAAGAACACTGAACTTTGTATAAAATATTGAAGTATTCAATTTAAAATACCAAAAACAAATTTAGCAAAGTGATCTCATCATTCTCGAACTAATAATTTCATAACTATGTTGTAAATGATGTATCTTTTACGATTGAGACATTCAGATAAAAAAGGATATAAGACAGCGTGCTGAGCTTTCCCAACATTTTCGATACCACGATAAAGAGAGAAATCTATTTTTTTCATTCCGAATCTTGTCTTGAAAGCTTACCGTATATTAATTTCTCCTAAAGCCTCATACAAAATGATTTAATTAAATTTAATTGAATGTTGTCCAGAGAACTCGCTAGTAGTTGCGAAACCTACATGAAATAAAAAGTGGTAATTGAACTAATACATATTTATCGTCGATTTTACCCGATTTCATTACTGGGATATTCTTAAAGTAGCTCATGTTTTTAATGTCGATGCCTCTTTCTCTAATTCAAATCTACGGTAATGCTTTGCGTCTACTAAAGAATATTCTATTAGTGGTTCTTTTATATCTCATCGGGCATGCATGGAGACGTTTCATTCATTTATTAAGGTTTGAAATACACACATAGTCATTTCTCGTAGTTGCCAATATGTTCAAATATTATTAATCATTAAGCATTTTTTTTCTTCCCTCCTACTATACTTAATATCCTTTTCACTGCGTTCTTTTTCACTGCATTAAGTAGAGATATACTTCATTGGATATAAACGTTCCCGCGGAAAGCGTACAACAGTAATTTTCTTCAGCCATTATATTCATATAGGATAAGACGGCAATATTTTACTATTTTCTTTTTGTTTCTTCACATATTGCATCCAGTTTCCGGGTTTTTATTAAATCTTCCATATGACATGTAATTGTCAATACAACTCATTTTATTTCTAAATGGTTTGCATAACAAAGCATTATAAATTATATGAAATTGCAGTCGCAAAGCAGCACCAATTATTATAATCGTCTTTCTTTACATATTGTAAGCCTAGTGATTTCACTGATTAAATGGATTCTATGACTTACACCAATAAAATCTTAAATTATTATTGTCAGTGGAACTATTACCACGCATACAAAATATCTTGTGTATCATTGTATTGGATATATTATGAAAACCTTTTGTGAGTGGCGTATCGACGATACTTTCTGAATAGGGCTACATCGAAATAACGAGGGCATCTCCGAGTGGTGGCTCGGATCATTGCAACAAATTGTAGCAACATATCTATCTCACTTATATTCAGTCTCAAGAAAATAGATATGCTGGAATGTGAGCAGAGATAAGCCCGAAGCATACAAATAGTGATGGGCACTGATAGAATACCTTTGCTCAGAGTCTGTCCAAACAACAACTATTGCAAGTATGGAGTGTCTAGTTACGTTTGAAGAGCTCAAATTGACGAGTAAATCACAGTTATGATAGTGAGTACGATATATCGAATAACGATGAATACAGTGTATGAAAATAAAAATAGAAAATTGGTCTATGAAACACACCAGTATTTATATAGCACTAAATACTGGAGGTCTAAGATTCGTGCCACATTTCGTAGCAAATTGTAGAATTATTGCTTGTGTTTTCATGCATAGAAATAAAATTGTGTTTATTCTCAACAGAGGTGCTGTAGATTTTTGGCAAGTTATGGTAGCAAGCTGTGATAAGTTACTCACGTGTCAACCTGCAATAGAGTGCATGCAAGTGCGCACAGCTCATTAACACTTAAACGATAACCAAGAACGCAATAACATTTGTTATATATTGTCAAAGAAATTATCTCAAAAATAAATTCTCATTGTATGTATTAAATATTGTTTTACGACATATGGATATCCATGACATTTAATAAAACTGTTGATAAAAAAAAAAATTAAGAAATTCTCAAATATCTTAAATTTAACTGATTAATCATCACAGTTAAATGTCAGTAGCAGATAATAGTAATTTTGATGAAACCGCAAGACAGAGGTTGTAATCTTGCTTATTTCTTTCATTCAAGAGTTCTAACTTCACCGGATTGGTGGTTCCGATATTCATAGATACATATTGTAAATATCTGAATCTTACATAATTCAATGCTAGAAGGGAATTAATTTAAAATTCCGTGTAGTATATACATTTTCAGATATATATAAATATATTTATATTAATAAATGATAAAAGCAATACCAGAGAAAATAGCAAATCCCAAATGGGATGTACATACACACGCATATATATATATATATA
>NC_068986.1:18736950-18737628 GCF_001194135.2 Octopus bimaculoides | reverse complement strand
ATATATTCAATGTAACCTCGGGTATGTCGTGGGCGATTTGTCTTCGTCCGTCTTCCTGTCTTTGGACTTTCCCATATTTCCGACGAAGAGCTTCGCTCGAAACGTCAAATTCTCTTTCCTTCCTTTCCTGACCGTCCAGTAACGAAATATCTGTATCACGTCTTCGCGTTGTTGTTTTTTGCTGTTTTTTTGTCGTTTTTCTTGTTTGACCTCACTATATATATACATACATATACAAATATGTATATATATAACCTTAACCGCTGAGCCACATAGTTACACATGCACATGTACACGCATGCAAACTATAACTATGACACTATAAGCAAATTTATATATTGATGTATGAATGCATCTGCATATATATGCTTGCATGTGTGTGTATGTGTGCCTCTGTGTATGTGTGTGGCAACGTCTGTGTATGCGTGGGTTATAATTATAAATTGATCAGATTATTGCGATGTAATTTGTCTTTCGCCAAATTTTTAATTTTTAATTAAGTTGCACACACGCGGCACCTACTCAATTATGTCTATAACTGTATGCCAACAGCTCTCATATCTTAAGCACAGACTTCTATAGATTCAAATTCTTGGTACATCCGTCCTCATTTTCATTTTCATGTTGAAGACCATTCGTACTCATGTATGTATGTATGCATGTATATATGTATATATA
>NC_068986.1:18735066-18735894 GCF_001194135.2 Octopus bimaculoides | reverse complement strand
ATATATATATATATATATATAGTATATATAAATTATTGTATGTGCGTGTATAATGATTAATGCATACATTTCCACAATTCACAGCCGATTTTCACCAAACTTTACGCACACATCACTTCTCTAGGTCATGGACTATAACATTTTGCCCACCGCTCCCGTATAAATGGACATAAATTGACATAGCCTTTTGTTTGAAGGGTCTTCCATACATTTTAAATCTTTTTTTTTTTTAAAGCGAAAGAAGTTTGTCTATTTATTTATTTCGACAGTTTACCTGCCACGATGATTGAATCGTATAGGAACACCGAACGCAAACAATTCCACAATTTTCAACCGATCTTCACCAAACTGTACACATACATTACTTGCATTTTTTCTATGTTAATCGAATATACACCTGCCATGCTGATTAAATTGACTAGGAACACTGTACACGATGAATAACCTATACCAAACAATCTTAATCTGCCTATTTGAACTGCATTAAACTTTGGTAAGCTTACCTTTATCTATTCTGAATTGCTTGAAAGGTAATGTTACCTTCCGTCTCTTCTATTTGTTGATACATTTGTTTACCTACGACTACATTGATTCGTGTTAAGGATGCTTATTTAGTTATCCGGCCAATTGTAAATTCCTGTCAAAAATGACTGTTTAAAACAAAAAAGGCAATTACTGTGTGGTGACAAGGTCAAAACGCGTCTAAAATTGGCCGGATAACTGAAGAGATGTTGGCGTGGGCTCCCAGCCTGGCGTCCGAAACTCGTAGTTTTATCATGGCTACTGAATTGGTGTCACATACGTTTACAGATATATATATGTATATAT
>NC_068986.1:18731172-18734795 GCF_001194135.2 Octopus bimaculoides | reverse complement strand
AGAGAGAGAGAGAGAGAGAGAGAGAGAGATAGAGAGAGAGAGAAAGAGAGAAAGAAAGAGAGAAAGAGAGAAAGAGAGAACTTCGGTGCGTGTGTATGTGTGTCTCTGTGTAGGTATGAGTAATTCCTACAACTGAGCGCTTTCTAAAAGTTATATTCCCTAAATTTTCGGAGGTTTTTTTCCCTTCTCTCTGTGCAATAATGGACCGCTTTAAAATTTAATATTTTCCATCGAGCTTCGTTCATACTTCTCTTACTGGAACTTGTTTGATTACGGAATTTCATATTTGATATAGTCACAGTGTATTAGCAAAATTACTACCAGTTAATTTGGAGGAAATATTGTTCCCAGTATTATTAAATCTATAAACTATATCCTCGGCCGTGGTTTTACGTATATTTCACTCACGCTATGAAGCCACACATATTCTATATGTATGTATGTACGAATGTATGTATGTATGCATGTAAGTACACACAAATACACACACTCACAAACAAAGGGTGCCGTGAATAAATTGTCACGTGGTGGCGCGGTAGAATTACGTTGCTAAATATTCTATTCTATTTGTAGTTACCTACTTACAAAAAAAAAAAACCGAAAAAGATAGTCCAGTTTTCGGATCTATTTTAAAACGGGTGCCACATTTTTCATTAATGCTTTACGTAGTGTTTTTGGTACGGAAAGACTTTCAAACTTCGTAAACTTATCTATTTTGTGTTATAGAATAGAAAAATATTTTTGTATTCGAATTTATTTCATATAAAAAATTGTCTTATTTCGAAAATTTCAACCAATCACTGACAAGTATTCAGTTGTTTATATTTACTCCTTTGCCTGATTAAGCGTATTTAATCACCATACCTTCGTTTCATTTGCTTTTTTCATTTTAAATTTGCTTTAACCCTAACCCTAACCCTAGGGTTAAGGTTAGGGTTAGGGTTAGGGTTAATTGTTTCAGAATCGTTTGTTTATGTAGTCTGCACTTAATGTATATCGGCTTAATGGACGTCAGTGATTGGTTGAAATTACAGAAATACGACAACTTTAACATGGAATAACTTATGGATTTCTTTTTTTTTAAAGAAGACTAAGAGAAAAAGATGTTTTATATGACACATTCTACCAGTGTTCCAAGTTTCAAAGTGTTTCGTTAATGAAAAATGTGTCCACCGTTTTAAAAAAGATCCCAGTTTTCTAGTGTGCGACCCTATGATGTAAAAAGAAGTTGGCTCAATCTACTGAAGGTCAACGTTCCTTGAGCAAACACAGGACCACAGAAGCTATTTGTCGGAATGAACACCTTTCCTTCCAATCCCTCAACCTATCTGACTTTAGGAATGACTCTTAACCTTAATCTTTCGCAATTTTCCTTTCTTCTGAAGTTCATTTGCTCAATTCCTAGTTTCATTTTTTTTCCTCCTTCCATTGTCACTAATATTTTCTCTCCGAATATCACCTGCTCAGACATGCACCGTAATGTGTTGCTACGGTACTTCTGAGTTGCCTTGACAACCTCAAATATTGACAGCGTCAAATTCTGCGGCCATTCCTATTCTCTTATTTGTTATTGAAATCCTGAAGAAAATATCTGCTCGAGAAGTTTACATTAAAATTTCTGTATATAGATACATACTGTGTATACATTATATTCTGCATATATATATATATATATATATGCATGTGGGTAGATATAGATACATGTATACATCTTAACAGGTTTTTATTTTCATTTGCTCCCTGTTAACTTTCTCTTATTCCTCTTTGTTGAAGAGCGTGGGCTCGAAACGTTAAAGACAGACTTTTTTCGTTTTCCCGAGCGTCAAAATAACATAACTGCTTGTTGTTCACACACACACGCACACACACACACGCGCACGCACACACACGCATACACACACACACACACACACACACACACACATAAGTGCTATCTATGTGTTTCGTTAGAAAAGTATAACTGCATATATATATACCTATACTAATATATATAGCATAATTTATCCTTGTATTCATATGCGTCAGTATCTATTCATACAATTTCTAGGATACGACTATATTTCTAGGATACGAATGCAAAATGTGTGCACTTCCAACTATAACTCAACTCTGACCAAATATCATTTCATAAATTCTTGTATGATTGCAAAAATTTATCAACCTACGTGCTTCCGAGTATATAGCATTTGCACTGCGATAATAATTGTATGTTTTCGATATGGGATTTATCGCGCTTTTGCTTTTACTGTCTTTAAATTCTAGTAGAGATATAATGTATAGAAACTTTATATTTATAGTATAACGATAATGCATTTTACCTTGACGTCAAACTATATACCCTAGTTTTACATAAGTAATTTATGATTTCAATTGCTGAAGAAATTACTACCTACCTAATTTAATCTCAAACTGCGTTATATAGAATTTTGTACATTAGACTATTTGTAATAACTTATTATATGACAAGAAGACAAGATAAATATCCTTTGTGAAATGGAATAGTAAATATATGCATTTATATACATATCTGTGTCTATGTACATATTCACACACACACACACACACACACACACACACAGACACGCACACACACACACACTCACACACACACATGTACACACACACACGTACACAAACACAAACACACATTTATATATACTTACACTTGTATATAAACATACATATGTCAATAGTTATATACATGTAAAAATATATACAGACACTCATTTATATATATATATATATATATGTATATATATATAAAGTGATAGATAGATATAGATATTGGTATCGGTATTCACATGTAAGTATGTATATTTGCAATCATGCAATCATGCATAAATACGTGTATAGGTATGTGCGCGTGGATGTATGCACGATTGTAATAAGCAAGGTAGACAGATGTTTGGAAGGAAGGCGTGAGAAAAAAGATATAGGCAGTTGGAAATGATGTAGAATACAAAAATGTACACTCAGGATCTGAATACTGACTATTGAATCACCAGGAAAGCATAGCGCCACTAATAAATTGCTCTGCGGACTTGAAGAGAGGTGATGGAGAATCTATATATTGGGTTCAAATTTTGGAACAAGCCCAATAATTGCAGGGGAAGAGTTCTAGACGATTATATCGACCCCAATACTCAATTGGTATTTATTTTACCGACATACAATTATGACAGCAAATTTGATGTCGTACATGAAACTTTGCGGCGAATTGGTGGAATTGTTTGCACACCGGGCAAAGTGTTTAGCAGCATTTCGTTCATCTGTAGGCTCTGAGTTCAAAATCTTTGAAGGTTGAATTTGGTTTTCATTTTTTGGGGGTCGTTAATACAAGCACCAGTTTGTCCCTGGGGTTGATATAATCCACTTAACAGCAACACCAAAATCGCTGGTCTCATGACAGAATTTGAAATCAGTACTTCAAACGTGTCTTAAAGCGGTGAGCTGCCAGAATAGTTAGCATACCGAACGAAATGCTTACGGGCATTTCGTCCGTCTTTCAGTACTGGCTTTAAATTCCGTCGAGCCTGACGTAGCCTTTCTTCTTTTTGATACCGATAAACAAAATACCAGTCGAGTACTGGAGTCGATGTACCTGTGTTAGTTACATAAGTGCC
>NC_068986.1:18728776-18730901 GCF_001194135.2 Octopus bimaculoides | reverse complement strand
CCCAGGCCTATTCCCCATTTTTTAGGATTGGGTAGCCTCAAGTCACAGACCAGGCATTCCGTTTATTTCCCAGCTCAAAGAAGCGAGCCCCGATTTTTGATAGGGTCAATGTTATAGAACACAACCCCCCAATATCAACAGCGGGACCCGAGGTCATATGCTGGTTTACCACCTGCCCTATCATGCTTGTTCCGTATCCCTTTGAGGAACATCAAATTCAATAATCCCGTCCAGAAATCTTATGCAAGGTTTCCTATCATAAACGTTCTCCCCTCTCTCACTCCAACACGTCTAACCACCAAAGATGTTCTCACTCCGTTCATCTGCACATACCGAGGTCTGCCTGTTTTTCTGCTGCTTACCATTTCTACTTTCATAACCATCCTCTCCATGTGGCCAAACTACCTCCACTTTCGTCTATCTATTTTGGTGTTTAGTTTTTCTCTTATTCTTGCTCGCCTTCGCACCTCCTCATTCCTCATCCTGTCCACCCGTTTCACACCAGCCGTAACCCTCAGACATCTCATCTCATCTCAGACACATCTAGTCAATTCCTTTGCGTCTCTCTCAGCCTCTATGTCTCTACACTATATAACATTGTCGCCACAATCACGCCCTCTACCACACCTCTTTTCGCTTGCATACTCAACTATCTATCTCTCAGCATACCTTTCACAACTCCAAGTATCTTACTCCCCTTCCTCACTCTGTATCCCACTTCTTCAGCCAACACCCCATCAGCCGTCTCATGTGATTCGATATAGAATAATAGATAATTTAATAGAATAATACCAGTGAAGCTCTGGTGTCAATGTAATCGGCTAACAGCCTCAACCTGACGTTCAGACGTTGTGCCTATAGGAGAAAAGTATTGCATATGTGTGTTTAATATCTCACGCACGCATAAGTTGGAACATACCAGCTAATGTGACTGAATTTTGGATGTCAAAATTAATAATTGTTACAAGTATCCTTACATTGTCTGCATGCATATGTTAATTCCAGAATATAAATTATATCAAGCAAGTTTTGTTAATGGTATTGTAGCACCTGCAACAACAACCAGACGAAACTCTTTTAAATGTAACAAAAGATACATAGAAAAATAAACACTTGAACTTGTGAAACAGAGAACATTGACGCCTACTCAAATTTCTGTATCTTATAAGGCTTCTAAAAGTGCGCATATCTGCAAATGATATTTATATCGAATCATCAAAAAAATACATTTTATGTCGCTTGATCTTCTACAGTATGAGGCTAAAACACAAATCTGTGTATCTTATATAGAAAAGACACATCATTGAAGACCTGTGTTATTTGTCCCTATATAGTATGTCTTATTGACTTAAAGTGTTGAAAAACAAGGACTTATATCCGTCGCAGGCAATAATCATTTAACAGCGTTTAACTACTGTGCATTTCCGCCTTCTTCTGCTTCGTCAGAAACAAGTATCTACTGTTAAATGCATGATGAAACAAAATGAGCCACTACTGATATATTAAAATATTGCTAATGTCCTTGAGAGAAATGGAGAATTAAACACCCTCCAGAAGGACGAGGCGATTATTATTGCAATGACTGTTTAAATTTCAGAGAAAGGAAGTCTGAACGGATGCTAACAATGCTATCAAAAACACTGTCACTAGCAGGACTAAGAGAAGGTATATATATATAAGGATAAGCCACAGATTTTCTGTTGATTCCTCTTTAGGTAGTGCAGATGTATTAGAAGACAGATCATTCGAAGTAACGATATAATTATTTGATGAATTATGTCGATCACTCATTGCGAGAAAGAGTATCTCGGCAGACCAAACTTCAAGCAATATTCCATCTTGTAGATTATCTGCTCTACATAATAAATGTTATATTGTGAAACATTAATTAGGAATATATCAGTAATATGAGTTTGTTCTTTCATTATTTGGAAATAAAAAAAAAACGTGATTTCAGAATATTAGTCACACAAATATGATAATAATAATATATTGGTAAATGAAAGGACAGATACAAAACTTCAAATAGAGTCAGGAAATGACAGATTTTATTGTATTTTTACTTGGAAATTCACTATCACCATTTTAAACTTTAGGTTGGTAATTTTCAAAGTTTTCATCCACT
>NC_068986.1:18727583-18728582 GCF_001194135.2 Octopus bimaculoides | reverse complement strand
ATGCATAAACATATACACATACATACACGCATAAGCATGTTCATACAACAGGTATGTTTGTATATATATATATATATATGTGTGTGTGTGTGTGTGTGTGTGTGTGTGTGTGTGTGTGTCTGAGTGTGAGAGAGAGAGAGAGATTTATCGTTTTTATTTTAATTAAAAGTGGTCACTAATCACAAATACTTGACATTATTTTATACTCTCAAATTTGTTACCAAAAACTTACTGATGGAGCATCTAACGACTTACTCAACTCAACGGGTAATCGTTAAGCATCAGATACCCACATAAAATTCTTTTCTCAATTCAGTCAATGCTAAACGGAAGCTGTATCACCGATGAGTTCAAATATGAAACGAAATGCATTATAATATAAACAGAAATCGCAGTATGTTATGGTATAATTAATCTGAAAATCTTGAAGTCAGTAGATATACCGTTAGGAACTCAGGAATGTTTTCCATAAATACATTTCCGAACATAACAAACACCTTAGAGTTTCAGAAATAACAATATCATTGTAACTTTGCTGACAATTTGTCTAATACCGACAACGTTAACTTTATATTTTGAGCTATTTCTAAATCTAATTCAGTCAAACAATAGTATAAAGACCGCTTTATATCCTTTAAATTATAAACGTTTGAAAGGATCTATTGTTTATTGGAATTCTGAGTCACGCATAAATATAACGATTACTGAAGAATGAAACACTTTATCAGAAAGCACTTAAGTCTAGTGTGTTGCTAAAATAGGTAAACAATGAAACTTTCGCCCAATACTGCAGACGATATTTAATCGAAGTTTATTTGATACTGAAAAAGTAATAACAAATTTTGATACGAAATCATGCGATGAAAGTTATATGTTTGAATTTCTCACTTTGAAACTTAAAACTGTAAACCATGTGATAGTATTCCATATTGTTAATACCAAAAAAAAAAAAAGAAGATAATAGTGAAAATAAAAAGAAAGAAATTCTATTGTTTGACA
>NC_068986.1:18725836-18726249 GCF_001194135.2 Octopus bimaculoides | reverse complement strand
GTTGTACCAATACAGTGAATAAAACAAAACGATAGAAAAATATAGCTATATATCATGTTCAATTAAATACCGTTGTGACAAAGAGAGGCGCAAATATATATATATTA
This sequence comes from Octopus bimaculoides, assembly GCF_001194135.2. Lineage (NCBI taxonomy): Eukaryota > Metazoa > Mollusca > Cephalopoda > Octopoda > Octopodidae > Octopus > Octopus bimaculoides. The sequence goes on along the minus strand of NC_068986.1, from coordinate 18,726,142 downwards.
TTTTATGCAGAAACAGGAAAAACTGCGGTGCGTGGGCAGTAATGAAACGTGTGGTGAAATGTTCGTCTACCAAACTTTGATAAGGTTTTATTTACGAATATTTAAAAATATACTGCAGATACATGTATATTAAGAGTGAATTAGTAATAAATGTATATTTGTGTAGAAACAGGGACAGATATATAAAAATACAGACACACATACACAAACATGTATATACATACATACATACATACATACATACATTCATACATACATACATACATACATACATACATACATACATGTATCTATATACCTAAATAG
>NC_068986.1:18722180-18724693 GCF_001194135.2 Octopus bimaculoides | reverse complement strand
TATATATAATTATATACATACATACACAAGCACACACACACACATAAGTACATGTACATATATATAACGTAGGCAGCTTTGCGCGATATAAAACCAAAAAGGAAAGTTCAGTCATCTGTTATTGTGTCTGAGTCTGCTGAAGAGCAACTATCTTGCTAGAAATAAGAGTTAATACCCTTAGGACTTCATAGAAGCACACTCTCATACATTCACTGGACTAGACTAGCTTCGTCTGTAAAATTGCAGACTCTTCAGAAGTGACTACTCAGTTGATGAATGGCTTAATTAAATACAGTCTATCAGTAGATATGTTTACATTATGAAATTACGACTGAGCTAGCGAAATACTAATGTCGAAATTACACACACACACACACACACACACACACACACACACACACACACACACACACACACACACACACACACACACACACACACACACACACACACACACACACACATATATATATATAGAGAGAGAGGGAGAGAGAAGAGCAGTTAGAAAACTAAGCATCCGTGTGTGTTGAATAACCAAGTTGCCTTCATATGAGGGCGAGCGAGATGGATAAAGTTTATTACAGTGGTTAATACTAAACTAGTTACATGTTCAATAGACAAATTAAATATATCAACTTTTAAAAAAATTATTTGATTTAAATTTGTTATATTACAATCATCGGCAGTATACTCCCATGTTTTGGGGGGGAAATTATTATGTATAACTCTAAAATATATTTAACATTATTCATCCACAGGTATTCGTAATTCAAAGTATTCAGATATTTTTCAAAATTGTTAGAGAGAAAGAAAAGTGACGGCTTTTCGTTCACCATTGAACATGCTTCTAAACTTGCCGTGGCATAAGACGGCATAAGAGAGAGAGAGAGAGAGAGAGAGAGAGAGAGAGAGAGAGAGAGAGAGAGAGAGAGAGAGAGAGAGCCACTGTGTATAGACAATGATTTCCTTAGATTAAACAAAAATATTAGCCTTGAATTTGAGATAATGAGAATAAGAAATAACATGAAAGACAGAGAGAACTTCAAAAAATATGAAACCTGAAAGTCGTCTATGTGTCATGTAGCGTTGTCTGTTGTCTTAAAAGACATTTTTTGTTTAAAATTCTAGATATAAACCTTCATACAGCAAAATAAAATTACTCCCAAGTAATAAATACTGTGTAGCATTTAATAATTTAATGCAGTTACTATCGGTTACTACAAACTGATAAAAAAATATAGTGTCTGTTGTGAAGAGTAGTAGTAGTAGTGGGAGGAGAAGGAGAAGAAGTGGTAGTAGTAGTAGTAGTAGTAGTAGTAGTAGTAGTAGTAGTGGGAGGAGAATGAGAAGGAGTGGTAGTAGTAGTAGTAGTAGTAGTAGTAGTAGTGGGAGGAGAAGGAGAAGGAGTGGTAGTAGTAGTAGTAGTAGTAGTAGTAGTAGTCAATAACAGTGAAGCAGTAACAACCAGCATATTCATGAATACGAATGCTAAAATTGACGGAGGACACGCTTCATAAAACTTGACTTGCTTCCTTTAAAGAATTCATTTGTTTGAAAGAAGGAAAGAAAAACAATATTTGCTGTGTTCGCAACAGAATGGTACCATCTGTATAGTACATTTGATTTTAGTCGAATGATCCGACGTCATTATATAATTTGCATGCCTAGCACTTATTCTATCGGCGTCTTTTGACGAACCGCTACACGAGAACGCTATCACGAAAAAACAAACAAACACACGCACGCACACACATACACAAGTACACATATACATATATAAACGTCGGGCTTCTTTCAATTTCTGTCTACCAAATCCACTCACAAGCATTTGTTGGGCTCGAAGGTATAGTAGAAGACACTAGCACAAGGTTCCACACAATAGGACTGAATCTAAAATCCGGAACATTCAACATTCATTTAGTACAATTGAACCGAATAAGATTTTCTAAGTTCATAAAACTAGAAATCCCGGAAGTGTATACACTTCCAGTACCACACACTTCCAATACATCTGAACATGAAAAACAAGATTCATTTGAACCTAGACGTTTTTAATATCAGAATATAGAATATTTCATTGTAAAATATTATAGATGGTTGTAAACGGCTAGAACTGGTGACCCGATTAATTTTTGAAGATAAAAAAAAAGGGCAAAAATATGTGTCAGTTGTGAAATACGAAATTAAATATTACTTAAAAGTGTGTAGAGTAAATTACCTTGAGATACTGGACTGTAGACTTCGAACAGAAGAACCCATGCAAGTATCATATGAAAGTGATAAGATATAAAACAAAGATATAAAGAATTTGAAATTAGTACTGCAAGAGAATTAGACTAACGTGAACAGAAATGCGGAAATACAGTGAGTATACATACACTCACTAATACACATGCATACATTGAAACACACACATATGTATATGTTTATATGAAGGTAGGTAGGTAGATAGATAGATAGATAGGTATATACACAGACAGACAGACAGATATATATATATATATATATATATA
>NC_068986.1:18718702-18721935 GCF_001194135.2 Octopus bimaculoides | reverse complement strand
AAAAAAAAAGAAAAAAAATCAGAGAAACCCCAACGGAAATAATTTGGAGAACATTTTCGAGAAATGAACTTAGCGTGAACGCAAAATTTGGATCTGTGTTATTGTTGCTGTACGAGGTGAGTTTCTTCATATAAATAAAATGCTTAATTAAAAGGCGGCGATGCACTTAGCATAAAAATAAAGTATAAGGGATCTCTTCGGTCCTTCAATGATCAAAACGTGTAGCCACGTTCTGCTCAAAATAGTAGTCGATCGAACGTTCAATATGAATATTCGTCGGCGTGCGATCGAAACTTAATAACGTGTATCATCCCCACCGTATTACAACGGCTAAGTAACAATAATCTCGGACGTTCTTATATAGAACGCTAAAGAGATGAACAGTAGATTACTAGATTGCACTTATAAAATTTACACAGATAGGATTATGTATCCATCTCTTGTGGCAGTCTTGTTGTCTTATAATTAAGCGTCAAACTCGGTCGGTTGGGTATGTGAAGGATCCATGACAGTACATATATTTCAGAATGACTATGGTTACGACTATATACTATACTATACAAATAAACATAGAAACACTTGACAGATATGGCGGAACAGACAAGAGAGACAAGAAAAGAAAAAAAACCTGTCAATTGAACACCCCAGATCACACGGTACATACAGTGCACAACCACCCTCCAGTAATAATAAAGATATGTTAGAATATCTTTGAAAAGGTTCTTGTTCAAGTTATTGACAGGGGTAAGTTATTTATTAAAAGCAAGGAGGGTTGAGGCAATATGCTGGTTTCAAATTTTGGAGAAAGTCCAGCAAGTTCGAAAGAGCGGGTGAGTCGAATACATTGACACCAGTGCTTGACTGGTACTTATTTTAATGACCTCAAGAGAATGTAAGGCAAAGTTGACCCCTGCGAAATTTGAATTCAGAATGTAAAGATGGACGGACGTATCACCGCTTGGCATGTTCCCCCAACATGATAACAATTCTGCCAGCGCGCTGCCTTCAGATTATATTTTGAAACGGGCCAAAATTCATTAAAGAGCTAATCCCGTATGGCGTACATGACAACTTAGAGATACCGGTAATGAAGTATCTAATCTGCAAATCTTCAACATGTACAAGAATTGTATTGTTTGGCTACCCAGATAAGTATTAAGCAATTACCTGTAATGTATTTTGAATTCTTTTGAATATGCTCCCAAAACTGTGACGTACGTGACGTCGCACAAACTTATACTCTCCTGCAAATAGTTTCTGTTAATTCATCTGGATTTCTCCAAATCAGCATTAAAAGCTTCATTCACTTTGAAATTAAAAAAAGAAATACTAATGATTTTGCTGGACAAGTGTATCTGTGGTCACAATTCTCGCTATCTTCTGTAACGTGTGTGACAACGGGATATGATATGTGTGAACAAAAAAACAAAAAAACGCTGTGCCAAAACTTTATAACTTTTCCATATCTTGATATCTGGTTGAAAATAAACAAAGTCAACATAACTGTTCAGGAATATAGTGATTTTTTTTTTTAGCATATTAAAAATTTAATTAAATCTTGCTTTGGTTAAACTTTTTGAGAATAGCCATAAAATTATGTTTATTAATCATTAATATTTACAGAAATATAGTCTGAAAACACAAACGATATAACGTAAGCTTGCAAAATATATAAAAAACACATTTTGGTCCATAAGACCTTGTCGAGAGGCGCATATATGATATATTTTACATTTTTACTCGTTTTGGCATCCAACACTGGTTTCTAATTTACTGAGTGACGAGCCAAATTGGTAACCCTGTAGGCTTCACGAAATATCCAAACTAACCTTGTTTTATTTTGTGATGTATTAGCTTGTTTTTGGTCCGTGCTGGACCAAAACGTTTCCATCGTAATTGTGATCGTGTGTACAAGCTTCGCCAAGGCTTTATTCTGATGGCTTCCTTGTTTAGCAAATTTTGCCATCCTTTTTTCGAAATACGCTATGAAGAGATCAACAGAACTGCATGCTCGTGAAATTAACGTGCAAGTGGCTGAGCATTGCACAGACATGTGTAACCTTAACCTAGTTCTCGGGGAGATTCAGCGTGAGACAGAGTTTGACAAGGCTGGCCCTTTGAAATACAGGTACAACAAAAACAGGAAGAAAGACTGAGAGAAAGTTGTGGCGAAAGTATCAGAACGTCGTGTAGCTTTAGGTGTTTTCGCTCAATAAACTTTCACAACACTCCGTCGGAGAATCGAAACGGCGACCCAACGAACGCGAGTCGGCTACCTTAACCACTGGGCCAGTGCACCTCCACGCTCGCTACATGTTTTTATCATGATTAAGAAAGATATTACCAGTAATTAATGAAAAGAAAAATGACTTCATATAATTATGTATGAGGTATAAAGAGAAAAAAATTATCCGCGTTAGGCTGCAGTAATCAGTATACAATATTTGGGAATCATTCTTCCAAATATCCGGAGAAGATAAAAAGCAAATAAAAAAACAAAAAAAAAACACAGGCAACGCGATATGATACATGGCTTACATTCAGACAATCGTTCTAATTTCTGATTGAGAAAGGGATTTACCAAACGCTAGATAATTCACGTCTGTGTGTCCCTGCATTTTTGTTTGCTTCCTTGTATGCGTCTGTGAGTGTTTGCGTGCATGCTTTATTGTCTTATGTGATGTTCGAGAACTGGAAAATCGCACACAGAATCAGGTTTGAATAGAATATATATATAAATATGCATATACGCACGCATTATGTGTTCTACACCTCTACATTAACTATATTCATATGTATATATAGAGAGAGTATGATTGAGATACGTCGCGTGGACATCATTAAGACACCATATAATTCAACAAAAGTAGTTATACCAATATTTCCCAGACATCTATAGATTTTGTACGACTTCTGTAAATAAATGCGTAAAAATCGCATAGAAGACAAATAAAAGCAAATACGAATTGATAATACTCGAAATGTTATCAGCTGAAAAATATATTGTTTATTTGTTGCATTTTATCTTATAAATGTGCTCTCTCTCTCTCTCACTCACACACATATATATGAATGTGTATATACACATATATTTATACACATATGAATATATGCATGTATATATTTATATGTGCACATTCACATATATATGTACACAAGCATGCACACACAAATGCACACACACACACACACACACAGATACACACTCACACACACACACACACATATATATA
>NC_068986.1:18715520-18718451 GCF_001194135.2 Octopus bimaculoides | reverse complement strand
ATATATACATACATATTGCTGAAAATTTAATTAGAAAATTCGTTTCATTATATTAGGATGTATTTAGTCGAATTTTTACGCTCTTCCAGTTAGTTCTATTATAATCAGCATTGTCGAGGTGCTGTTGCTTGTTATTTGTTGCAGTTGTCTTTTATTCTTATTTATTTATTTTTTTATCAATTTCTACATTTTGTATGTTTGAACATCTGTGTGATTCTATATGTGTAGTTGTGTGTGCTTTTGTGTGCGTATACTTGATTACGTATTTTGTTAGAGTGTCTATGTGCGCTTTTCGTGAGGTTTTTTCAAAATATTTTTATTCTTTTTGACGATTTTTTTTTATATTTTTCCTTTCTTTCCCAACAAATCTTTTACAAGTTTTAAATTAGTAATGACTTATTAATATTCAAATTCCATGGAAATGGAAATACGTTCAATTACACACACACACACACACACAAGCGAGCGCATGTGCGTGTATATAGTATTGTAAGTCTTAGTTCCTCCATATATTTGTATATGTGTGTCTGTATTTTCGTTGTTGTTGCCTCATCCTTCTTTACACTGTACAATATTTTCTAGGTCTGGCATTGTACATATACGCATGTGAATGTCTGCATACGTGTTCATATTGACGTAAATATATGTATAAACACACACACACACACACACACACACACACATACACACACATACACACACACACACACATCCACACACACACACATATATATATATATATATATATATATATATATATACAAATATTAAATACACATTACGGAGCTGTAGTGTAATATTGCCTATAAATGAATAAAAAGCAGAACGCTCATGTAAAATTTATAAATTTTCGTATACGTTCTACTCATAAATTTATATACAGATGAGTGTCTCTACTATTATGACTGTAACCTAATCGTACTCTCTATGAACCTACTTGTCTCTAATCTCACTCATAAGTATCTCCGAATGTTTGCCTTCGTCAATGTATGTGTGCGTCTGTGCGGATATTTGTTTCTTTTTGTGCAAACACACCTTCTCAACATCCTGTGCATGCAATCATGTATACTTAAAAATACACAGATACATTACATACAGCCATACATACACAGATGCAGACGTTATCCGAAACTTGCTGACATGCATGTTCTGAGATTTAATTATTTCGTTGAATTAGTGTGTAATTTTGTTAAACATTCGGTGTGAGACAGTTGACTGAGTCTTCGTGCAGGTTTTTCTTCTTGTTCATTAAGTATTCAAGCTAAGAGTAACAGTGACTTAGAAACAGTCTGTGATTTTTTGGTTCCCGATCTTGAGTACGTTGAACATTATATTCCTTTCGGTTGAACGGCAGTAAAACGTGAGAAATATGAAACGTATGTAGGAAGCCACCTTTGAAGAATGTTCTCAAAGAATTCATCGCTATCACACACGAATCATAACGTTGTCATGAGATACACAAAAATGTCTGAGCATACAATGTCATTTTTCCACCAATATGAAATAGAACTTGATAAGGAGCCAAATCAGGTTCATACCACCATTTCTCAGTTCAGCAGACCTAATCCCAAATGAAATACTAATGGATGCTATTCCGTTAGAGGGCGTCCAAAATGAACTATTCTCTGAATAGCAAAAAGATAGGGAATACAAGATTTTCTGTAGTACTTTCCAAGGACTTGCTTAGAAATCTTTACATACACATTCGTAGTTACAGACGTAGTTATGTGCCGCACAAACAATTTGACAGTTGTGTGGCTACCGAAAATATAGATCAGGGCTTGCAAATGTGGATATTGTCGCCTCTTATTTACTACTGCATATTTGTCTTGTTTTGCACCAGTTCTTTTTTATATGACAATAGTTGAACGTCTGCATATCGGAGTAGAGGTTTAGCATTTGCCGTTACTGACTAGTTTATTTGAGATATTCCAGAAACTTGAACATGCCATCAGCATGAGGAATTGGTCCACATGTATCGGCACTATGATGGAATTAAAGTTCGAGAACAAATTAAAAAAAATTGAACTACAAGCTGAGCACCAAGTTTCAGGAAACTTGAATGTCACTCATTAAAATTAACCCATAGTAATCAACTGTATCATTGAATTAAGGATGATTGCATGAAAGGGTATCAAAACGAAATTAAAATATCCATTTTCAATATACGTCATATAGATTTGATGTCAGTTTGATATACCCTGTACTGGCACGGATATGTCGCTAACCAGCTATATGTCAGATTTACGCAGAGAAAGAAAACTACCGTAAGGTCTCGTTCGATATCAAATTGTTGAGCTGGGGTTGTTTGTAGAAAACAACTGCCTATCAAACCACCAATTTGGCTCCGGCTAACTGTGTAAGAGCGGACAACAACTTGTGGACAGGATTCTCACAGGGTCTCTTTCCATGATACATAACACCCATGTACCAATTTCCAAATTGTCGCTGTCCCTATGAGAGCAGTTTTTTGAGCATGTTCTGAGCATGTTCTGAGCATGTTCTACCTCCAAGGCAAGCCCTATTTCTCCAACAAATATCTCAAACCTGATAATAAATGCTCTTAGTGACCCACCAATTACTGAGATAAGAGTAACTTTCGTGATTGCCCACATTCGTGCAATCCCATCTTTTAGTGGCTTGCATAGCTCAATCTTGTTTTGATACATCATCAGGTTTGACAATATGCATGATTCTGGTTTCCTTCATGATTTCCTCTACTACGACAACGCCTGATCTCCGAGCAACAGTCACTGAATCACAATGAATTGTAAAATAACCTCAAGATCTTATGACCATTATTCTGGGTGATGCATTTTGAGTTAGCCTCATACCAATTCAATGTCCTGCTGGGGCTGTACTTAGCACATCATCACCGTCATCAACGTCGTCGTCGTCGTCCTCCTCCTCCTCCTCCTCCTCCTCCTCTTC
>NC_068986.1:18712303-18714049 GCF_001194135.2 Octopus bimaculoides | reverse complement strand
TATATATATATATATATATATATATATATATATGTGTGTATATATATATATATATATATATATATAGTAGACGGAATGATTGTATGTATTTGTGTGTTTGTTTTGTATCTCTGTTTTTTCCTTTCACTATCGCTTGACTAATGATGTTGGTGTGTTTATGTCTCCGTTATCTAGTCGTTGAGTAGAAGAAACCAATAAAATAAGTACTATAGTTACAATGAAGAAGTCCTGTGGTCGATTCCGTCGACTAAATCACCTTAAGTGGTGCTCCAGCATGGCCATAATCAAATGACTAAAACAAGTGAAAGAATAAATGAATATGCATAAATGGTGTAGGATATCGACTCCTTACTTGTTTTTCTAAAATGCTTCATAAATGTTCAATAATATTGAGATCTGGGGTCTGTGGTGGCCAGATAAGATGTTCAACTTCACTATAATGTTCCTCGTGTCATTCAGTAACATCTTTAGCTATGTGAACTGGTTCCTTATCGTCCTGAAACATTGCGTTTCCCTCTGAAAGCAGTTCCGCAACTTTAGGATGAATTTTATCAAATAAAATGCTTCAATTGTCTTGACTATTAATTCTGCCATGAAGGGAAACCATTGGGCCGACCGATTTATAAGATATAGCCGCCCCTCAGATCATCACAGGTCCTCCTTCAGGTTTAACAACATATTTCCACTGCTCTAGGGACCACTTCTGTAGATTTTTACTCCACTCTAAACGCTTTCTAATGTTGTTTTTGTAAGCAGTGGTTTTCTGATTGCAGCCCTCCCGTGAAATCCGAGTGTTTGCAGCTCGCGGCGAACAATGTTTGCGGAAACTTGATTCCCTAGGTGGTCATTAAACTCTGTAGTAATTGCCGAAGATGTACTTTGTGATCCTTTCTAACAATTCACGTAAAAGTTCGACGGTCCCTATTTGAAATTTTTGTTTTCTTCCGTGTTTTTATTTCGACGAAAAGGTTTTTCCCTCTTTTTCAAAATCATTACTTTCAGGACAGTACTTCTTGATACACCAAACCAAACATTTGGGCTGTTTTCATTACGCTAGCACCTGCCATACGAGCACCAACAATTTGACCTCTTTGAAAGCCCGGTTGATCTGTCATTCTAATGAATTTTAATTACCTTTATCTGGTGATGTCTGAAAAGAGCAATTTGAGCAAAACGTATTAAGCAACACTAATAATAAAAAAACATAAAAATATACATGCGTTTGACACTTTATAGATGTTTCAAAATTATGATGCAATGATGCTAGGTATTTTCATTATTTCATCCAAACCCTGTGTATATGTATGTATATATACATACGTGTGTAAATTTGTATACAATGGCGAAAGCAGGAACGGAATCATGCATGAATTTTTGCGTACAAATACTGTTGGCGTACCTGAGTTATTCAGTATTTAACCGTGTGTTTTTATCCACATATTTCGTGTTCAATATGTTTTATAAAAACTATAATTTCATTCACGATAATTTTTGTTTTAACTTGCACACACACACACACACACACACACACACACGTTCGTACGTACATGTTACTGTATGTTCTCTCGATTTTCTCTACCTATTTCGAGACATATTTAACTACACAAGTTGTTAAAGTGCTATTGTAACGTTTAATTTCCCTGGATGGTAAAGCAGAATATGTTTTAAACGCGATGTTTGTGTGCAGAAATGCATGCGCAAACATGCGTGTATAAATTCATACACACATGTACGTGTATATATATA
>NC_068986.1:18704388-18712120 GCF_001194135.2 Octopus bimaculoides | reverse complement strand
ATATATATATTTGTATACACACACAGACGCAGACACGGACACACACGGACACCTCCCCACACACACATATATATATATATATTATATTATATTTTATTACATTTCAACACTAGCTCTCCCAGAAATAATAATTTAGCCAAAGTGAAATTCTTTAATGTAAATTTCTTCAAATATTGTAAGTTTAACATATTTATGAAATATGCAAACAACATCCATTAAAAAGTTTACCATAATATACAAGAGAACGTCTAAAAGAACTACAATGCTTTTAAAATTGCACTAGAGATGGTGAGTCAGATATGTTCGGTAATTTCTAATTTTCTTCTCAATATTTTCTTATTATATTTGCTGATAAAATATTGTGGAAAACTAACTGGAAGGATATGTATGTTAGCGTATAATGCAAAATTCTACTTAAGACACATTTAAATAGTGACGCAGTAGCTAAATACTCATGACTCGTAAATAGAGAGTCGAACCCAGGCAATTTAATAGACAGTACAGTGTTTTAAATAGAATCCCAGCTTGTGATTACAATCTCCGTCTGAGACAGGAAGCATGTCAATGTGTCAAGTCAAATCCATAGCAAATAAGAAAATGTCATAGATAAATTATACAACAACAGTCAAATTTCTTCATATGTCATGAACAATACTATTCATTCGTGCCGCAAGTGAACATACAGAACAGTAAAGTCTGTCCTGTATTTAGAGTGTAATATCCTTTGTGCGGGGCAGTAAAAATCATACAATGACATGCCATGAATTGCTGTACAAGATAGATAAAATTTTAAAATATATTAAGATGCTTAAGCTTTGTTGCGAGGTAAGAAGCTTGCTTTTCAACCGCACTATTATGGATTCAATCCCTCTGCGAGGACTTGGGCAAACGTCTTCAGCTAGGACCCCAGCGCGACCAAAGTCGATTGGATTTAGTTGATGGAAACTGAAAGAAGCCAGCCGTTTATATATAAATATGCGTTTGTCTGAGTGTGTGTGTGTGTGCATGTGCCTTTGCGTCCGTGTCTGTCCCCCACAATGTGACAATCAGTATTGGTGTGTCCATGTCTCCGTAACTGAGCACTTCGGCACAGGAGACAGATAGAATAAGAGCTAGAGTTTTTTAAAACAAGTACTGGTGCTGAGTATTTTGTCTAAAAATTCTCCAATACGGTGCACCAGCCTGCCTGCAGTCTAAAGACTGAAACATGTAAAACATAAATGACAAAAGATTCTCTGAGAGCGACGTGAAAAGATGTCAGCCGTATAAGATTATTGAACACTACGTATCTGATCATCATACATTCAGAATTCTATTGGAACTTGATTTCCTTTCTAAAATCGGGCGTGGGAAAGCCATTTATCTTCCTTGATTTTGCAGGGAGTGCTTTGTTAGTTTTATACTGACGTGTGGAGTTCTGTCCTTCATTGTTACGTTCGATATATTCATAATCATTTTTCAGCACATTGCTTTCGTATATTCCTAAATTCTTTAAATAATGTTGTCTATAGACACTCAGTTTCCTCCAGAATATATCGCATCCACATTAGAACAGGCATCATTGTGAAGTTAAGAAACTCGATTAGCAACCACGTAGTCACGGGTTCCGGTTTCCTGTACAGCACCTTGGGCAAATGTCTTCAACTAAAGCCCCAGGTCGATCTGTGTTGAGTGTGAATTTAGTAGATAGAAATTGTGTAGAAACTAGTCATATGTGTATATGTGTGTGAGTGCGAACGTGTGCGTATCTTTGCGTGTGTGCACGTGTATGTGCGTACGTGTGTATATACTTATGTTTACACACATTAACACACACCCACGCACAAACACACACACACACACGCACAAACACACACACACACACACACACATATATATATACATATATATATATATATATATATATATATATACGGGATATTATGAGCTTTCGTCAGGGTGAGTCAAATTAACAGGTACTGTGTGCCCAAAGAGGTGTGCCACCAAAATTCCAGTTGGAACAGCTGTTGAATTGTGGTTGTGTGAATGTCTTATTCAAACACTGCTATAAGTGGCATCCCTTTGAGTTAGTATATAGGTGAGAGCAGTAAGGAAAGCAAACAATTGGGCAATGCTGTGCAAGGATATTTAATTTCATTTAATTCAATTTAGCTACATAACGAATGGTAAAATATAGCACAATACTGTTTCTTGGGTATCCCAGCTATTGACACCTTATATTGTGTGAAAACTGTATAAGCTGGGTATTCTATTCACGGAAAAATATAGGTTAGATAGTGGAAGAAGATTTATACTTAATAATATTGGTTGTGGCTCATAATGCCCAGTTAGATCGGGTATTCCTTAGGTAAATCCAAGAACAAAGAAAATGTTTAAGTGGTACAACATGGTGAGGAGAGGGGAAAAATTGTTATGCAGGGAAAATCAAAACAAATGCTAGCAGGTTCAAATTTTGTGCAGGGAATAAAAATACATTCTGGTGGGAGAGAAGATAGATAGGTGTGAGGCATATATTGGATATCAATAGTTCACTATATTGAGGCGTGTTCATTGCAGAGGGAGAATGAATGCTAGCAGTTCCAATGCCGTGTGAATATTGAGAGAAGAAATAAATAATATATTCTGGTGTGAGAAAAATAGATAGGTAAAAGTACTGTATTGGATAAATACTGCTCAATATGCCAAAGGGTATTTAGTCCTGAGAGAAGCGGGGAGGAATAAATAATACGTTTTGGTGTGAGAAAGATACATAGATAAATAGATAGGGGCGCTGCCGTAGACATACACTAAGCAATCTATAAATATGTGTGTATGTTGTGTGTGTCGGTGCGTGTGTTGTGTGTGTGATTTGTGTGTATTTGTGTTTGTGTGTGTGTGTGTGTGTGTGTGTGTGTGTGTATGCTTGTTTGAATATATATCTATGTATGTGTATGTATCTTTATGTGTTTGTGCACGCATGTAAGCGTGCTTATTTGTTCCTGTGTTTCCTAAACCGCTTGACAATCTGTGTAGCTTTGTTCCCTTCTACTTAATATAGCAGTTCGGCAAAGGTGCCTGATAATATAAGCGCAAAACTTTAGACAATACTGGAGTTAATGTATTCGAAGAAATCACTTTAAATCACATGGTCACAGTCTAATGAATAAAGCAAGTAATCTGTAAGATTGACGTCATCATAGTCTACACAAAGACGTTCTTAAAATGTCTATCATATTTGTTTCACATCCCGTTTGCTAAATTATCAACAACATTTGTCGGGATACAGAAGCATTTACATATACACGAATTGAATGCGATACTCCAATAAGTATTGAATGACCCGACCTAGTGTTTCTCAAATGTGTTGCAGCGTTGGTGTAGTGACGCTAAAGTTCCTGTTGCGCCACACAAATGTTTTCATTCAAAATAAACAGCGATTTTCTTAGATTCTAGATGCCACTATTTACCTTGTTGCATGTCCAATATTGATGCGGTTGATGATTGGATGAGTATATTAAACAATGGTCTGGATTTATGATTTGCAGTGAAGTTCTGTGCTCGATAATTCAGAAAGAGGAGTCAACATAGCAGGTTTGCCTTAGAATAATTTTTGCGTAAATCTTAACGAGAAACGTTAATATGTTCGAGGAACAATGGGTTAAATCGAATTGTGTTAGTATAGATATTGTCTTCTCAATAATCTAAAAGGTTTCTTGTGCCATTTATTCAAACAAAATTAAGCGTAGGTGCAATAATTGATCGGATTTAACAGCTAGTAATGTCGTCATATAATCATACATCCTTAAGTTGGAAGACATCTTGGATTACATTTGTTTATTTTCACTTTTATATTCGCTATCATATGGTGGTTTCATTTCCTTGTGTCTGCAATACTTATCTTCTCCATTTATAATTTCAGCTACTCGTCTTATCTTCTTATCATTTTCATTTTTTACACTAGCTTCATCTTTATTTTTGTAACTGTTTTGTAACTGATTCATTTATCTCTGCAAATAATAATAATAATAATAATAATAATAATAATAATAATAATAATAATAATAATAATAATAATAATAATCAAAAGAAGAAGAACATTTCTGTATAAGCCGCAAACGTTCAAATAGATGCAAAATACGAAGTACGATTAGTAAAGAAAGGCAGAATAACGTGGAGAGTGAACACTTGTTTATAAGATACGAATTGAGAAATAGGAGGCATGGAGATATCATGCAACATATGGAAAGACGTATGAAGAAGTTTCGTAGTATACAGCACACATCCATGTGCTCGCATACGCACACACATAGACCCACATGTATGCGCATGCACACACACATATAATTATAGTTGCATATATTACAAATTAGCTCATGGTTCAACATATATGTATATTTTTGCATTCAGATATATTCCCTTGAAGATAAAATAAAACGTCAAAGAAAATACTCATTAACGAAAAGATGTGAAAACTATAAAAGAAGGAAGCACCTTGTCTGAGTTAGACACCCCACGATCTCGTTCAATTAAGGAATGATCAAAGTTTGATCCGTTACAACCAAATTCAACATCGATCATGTGAATAAGCCACATCCTTTTCAGCGTCTCTGTTCAAGTTTCAAAACATTGATTTAATCTTAATTGCGCACATAGTCTATATTTTTGTGTACATTCTAGACCTGAATGTTTTTTGTCATCAGAGAATCCCTGCAACAACAGATGTGTAATTTTGTTTACTAAATCTTTATTGAATTTTGGGAGAACATTCCGCTCAATATTCTTAGTTAATCTCTGGAGGCAGGATTTTCCTGTTGCACATGCGCAGACACAGACACAATCACGCATGCACACGTACACATGCATGTATGACCAAATAAGTTTACATTTTATTCAATTCCACGCTCTTGCATCCGCACAAACATATGGTTCATTTTGTAGCTCTTTCTCGTAAGTATTTCATAGTATTGCGTAAGATCACATATAAGCACATTATTGGGAAGGCACACGCAAAATTCACACGCAAATAGGAATGAACACGCAAATACGAATGATAGTGAACTACATGATTATGCCTACACACATTCGTAATATGCTAATGACAGATAATTTAGCGCACCACAAAGACTTACACGCATACATATTAATATACGAGGAGAATTCCAAACGATTTGAGTCTTTCTTTGGGAGAGTCAGTTATAACTGTCCTACATTACTGTAATTGTTGTATCATTACTATACTTCTATTAAGCTGAACTGCTTAATTTTAAAATTCGTGAAAGAGGGAGACGGCTATAATAGGAGTTTGGGCACAGCCAACTAAACATATCATTATATAATTCCATCCTGGGAACAATCTGTTTGACAGAAAAGGGCATCACAAGTGACGCTCAACTACCTCAATGTCCTCAGCTTACTCCTGTGAATTTTATTGTTCCTCAAGATGAAGGGATAGTCCTCAAGCAGGGGCAGTCATTTTGTCCAAGACCCTTTTCACAGAAGGTTCTGAAAAGGGTCCTGGAACGTACTATATAGAACATAAAATGAGGCCTTCACACCATGACCGGAAGCGTGATATTACTAAACGTTTCCCTTTTCCTGAAGACGTTTCAAAAGCCTCCTGTAATGTTTCTTATCTAAACAGATCGGTACATCATCCACCTTCCAGTAAGTATCTTTCAGCAAAGTACCATACAGTGCACACACACTCAGAATCTGTTTCTCAAACATCTCACACACACTAACCAGGTATACACACACACACACACACACACACACACACACACACACGCAAACAGACACGCACACACACACACACACACACACGCAAACAGACACGCACACACACACACACACACACACGCAAACAGACACGCACACACACACTTCACTTATACCAACATGTACACAGCACAAACCTCTTTTTGTTTTTATATTCAGTATTTTATAGGATCTATTTTAACAACATCGCAATTCCTAGTTGGTCAACGGTCAGTATTTTGACCAACTAGACTGCAGGATTGCAATATTATTTTTTATTCACATTCTCTCTTCTATTTCTCCTTCTTTAACTAGATGCACCTCTTTTTTTTCCCTTCATATTTACCAACTTCTGTAAAAAGAAGTCTCAAAAAAATTTTAGGAAATGTTTTCTTTTGCATTAAGCGTATATCATTCAGTGGTGCTGAATGCTAAATGACGTAGATGTGAATCGGTCTTAATGGAAATGAAGACAAACGGTAATGCTAGTGTGCATATATGCTTTTGCAGGTGACTAGCTACGGTCAACTACCAAAATGTATTCTGGTTGAAATAAGGGAAGAGGAGATTACGAAAACGAGGTATATTTCAACAAGCCACCTAACAATATACATCTGCATCAATAATGCACCGCATTTAAAAATGCTTAAGTTAACAAGACTATCAAACCTACAAAAACCCGAAAATTAAAGAAGGAAAATAGAATATGTAAACCATATTTGACATTCATACCACCATAGAAACCATTAATCAAAAGGTAAGTGCTAAAGCTGCCTGCATAGCAAGATATGACAAGCGCGTTAAATTCTTCAAGGACAAAACCCCAAACATGTTTAAAGGGAGATAAGGAAAATACCAGTTACAGCAAAGTCTTCCCCATCTAGCTGAAAATAATGGTTTCAAATGTAAATATATAGCTCTTAATAAAAGTTAGTCACCGTAGGTTGGAACTGTAAGATTAACCATGAAGCTTGAACAGTAAGCGAGTGTTAACCCAGTCTGTTAGCTGAGGTCAGCTGACACTTTCCATCACACCCAACAACAACAACAACAACAACGACAACAACAACAACAACAACAACGACAACAACAACAGCAACAACAACAACAACAATAATAATAATAATAATAATAATGATAATTACAAATATAATGATAATAATAATAATAATAATAATAATAATAATGATAATGATAATTACAACTATCATAGTAATAACAATAATAATAATAATAATAATAATAATAGTAATAATAACAGTAATGATAGTAATAATAATGATAATGATAATTACAACTATCATAAAAATAACAATATTAATATTAATGATAACAGTAATGATAATAATAATAATGATAATATTAATAATGACGATGATGATGATGATGATGATGATGATGAAGATGATGATGATGATGATGATGATGGTGATGATGATGAGGATGATGATGATGAGGATGATGATGATGATGATGATGATGATGATGATGATACATATTATTATATTATTTTCAGCAATATTAGACTACGTGTAACTTTAGTAATAAAGTCACTGCCAATAAGAAAAATAAATAACCACGAGAATATAAAGAAGAACAGACAGAGGAATATAAAACAAAACAAAAAATTCAATTTATTACTGTCACGATATAACTATGGCGGCATCAAGGACGAATAGTAAAATAAAAATTAATCAAAATGTAAATAAAAATATGCAAAAGTCAATGACGGAAATACAAAAAAAGAAAGAACAAAAAGACTGACATGCAATCGAATACGTGGTATTGTAATATATGTACAGACTGCCATTTGTTCTAGTAGATGAACGAGGTAGGACCATGTACAACATTGTATTTATGAATATATATATATATATATATATGTGTGTGTGTATATATACATATATATACATATATACTTATGTATATATATATATATATATATACATAAATGTATATATATGCACACACACACACACACACACACATATATATA
>NC_068986.1:18702324-18704317 GCF_001194135.2 Octopus bimaculoides | reverse complement strand
TATATATATATATATATATACATATATATATATATTCGTGTGTGTGTATGTATGCATGCCTCCATTTCCAAATGTATTGACAATAATACATACCTAGAAGTGGAAATGGCAGTGCATATGTTCTTCACATTATATACTGGAGATGGCAACGATATACATATGTGCCGAAACACGTTCAGAGAAATAATGATAAAAGACAAAGTAAAAAAAAAAAAAAGAAATAATGATTGTACCTGGAAGACACACAGTGGCTTCAAGAGGCAGACTGAAATGCAGACATACGTTATCTTATTGATTGATAGAAAAATTGGCATATATCATGAAGTATTTCTATCTTAATATTTGAAAGAAAAGAAAAAAAGTTTATAACATATTGCCTGACTGATTGAGATAGATTTACCTAAAAACACTCCCAGGACCTAGCAGATACACATATATAAACGCACCTAAATATATACGTATGTATCTATACGATAAAAGCACAAACAGATATGTAAGTGCATGTATTTGTGTGTCCGTCTGAGGTTGTGTGCGGCTGTGCCTAAGTGTATGTAATATCTAAAGAGGCAATAGTAATATGAGAATATATCTTCATTCATGCATATTTCTATGGCGACTGGCTGTTTCCATTTCCTTCTTCAATGAGATTAATATTGCACATGCACAAACGGAAAATAATATGCATGGACGTCAACACGAAATACCAAAAGTAACAAAGAACAACATCCAAAAACAAAAGAAAACGAGAAAAAAATCATAACGAAAATGAATTGTGATACATGTACCTATGCATAAATACAGTGTTTGATATTGAGAAAACTTATATGTCTGTCTGTCTGTCTGTATCAATGTATGTATGCATGTAAGTACGTATGTATATGTATATGTATATATATATATATATATATATATATATATATATACCTACATATACACACGCATATATACTTATATATGCACATACGCACACATATTCGCATATATAAATATATTTGTAAATACGTATGTAAATAGACATGTGTGTATATGTGTGTATATGTGTACTCCTACATGATTTTGCGGGTACGAGCGCGTGTGTGTGCATTCGTAAAAATGTACGAATCGTTGTGCGCGTGGTGAGTTCAGGTAAATATTATCAATTATAATAACAATGAGGATGATAAACATAATAATAATAATAATAATAATAATAATAATAATAATAATAATTTCATTTGTTTGTCATGGGGACGAATGATGAGGGGAACAATAGAGAGACAGACAAAAAGTGTGGGTGTTTACATGTAATAATGAAATGGTAAATTTTAAAAAAATGTATACACGTTATACACTAAGATGAGGAGATATGCATAGCATGGGGGAGGTCCATAGTGATGTAGCCCTCCTTATACAAGAATGCTTCTAGGGATAGTCGATGAACCCCACCAGGCCGAGATTTCCCTGAAACCCTATGAGAAAGTGTCCTCTCCTGTTACTTCTCTCCAACTCACAGGTCTAAACTCAGAGAGGTACCATTCACTCTTTACATTTTCGCAACTTTCACACACCTTTCGATAAATTAACTCGAGGACTACACTTCCCTCTTCACTCTCAATTTTCTTTTCAAGTGAAACTCGAAAAAATCAATGAGAGCTTTAACAAAGAAAAATCTATCAGTCCTCATGCCTTTCAGCTTTGTCCACCAAACAATACCTTTCACCACAGCATCAGGCAAAGGAAAACTGCCTTGCTTGCCTGATTGGAGGAGAACGGCAGTGAAATCATCGCTACAAACTCGGCCGATAGACGGCGTGCAGAACGTTTTCGTCACTCTGAACCTCGGACAAATCCGTCTGACAGGGCATCCGTACCTATAGAGCTGGTCTGGAACCGGTAGCGCGCCATGGTAGCACTGCCAAACCAAGGACATCTGGAAACTATCCTTCATAGTTCTCGGCCGGTAAGTCATCCGGCACCGACAACAGCAACAACCACACACACACACACACACATA
>NC_068986.1:18700255-18702264 GCF_001194135.2 Octopus bimaculoides | reverse complement strand
ATATGTATATATATTTAGAGAGAGAGAGGGGGGGAGAGTGTGTGAATGGGTATTGAAAAGGTTGTAAGACGCAACGAAGATTTTTGAAAACATAAATAAGTAAACGAGCGCTAATCGAACTGGTGATTGTTAAGTAATAAGGCACTAAAATGGAATGACTCCCCAGGCACAGGACCGCTTTAAAGCCTCGAAACTCTACTCTATTAGCGCCGCCGAGAGCGGCAGATCATCTGTACGCTGTGGAGAATATACCACCAGCATTGCCCAAACGACCTGAACATTAGTTTCAAGGTTCATCCAAGGCTGCGACCACGGACCATACGTCCCCTGCCCAAATTGAGGATCGCAACATATAAGTATACTAATACATAATTTCTTTGCCTCAACAGGTCCTGCCATGTTTAACATTGTCCCAAAACGGATCAAAGAGTAAAAGGATCCCACCACCTTTAAATGGAGTCTGGACAGATTTCTTCAAGGAAGAGCAGATAAGACACCCGTACCTGGATACAACTCACTCAATATGAACTCACTTCTTGAATGGATCATAAACAAAACTTGACATTAAAAGGATTTAGTTAATCCTAGCAGGTGCTGCTATTAAGTTAGACATGGCCTGGACCAATCTTTGGTCGAACCATATCTATGTTTTTATGCACACACACACACACACACACACACACACACACACACACACACACACACGCGCACACACACATATATATAATCGCACATACATAGGCATATATGCACATGTATACTTATGTGTATATTTAACAATTGCTGTACAATTGCCTGAGATTGTGTACCCGAGGAGGGTAAACTCATATTCATATAAGCACCATACTCATTCTAGTAGCTGTTCGCTTAGTGCAAACTTATATGAGTAGATATGAGCGTGTGATGGCTTATTCGAGTGCGTGTGCAGGTCGAAAACGTGTGCGATAATTTTTTTTTTACATATACATATCATAATTACATGCGTACTGAGTTAACTGTAAATATCGGTCGTCTATATATATACGTGCATGTATATCTCATCTAATCCAGTATATAACATTGTGTGTGATTCTCCATTTATGACTTTATGTGTGTGTTTCTGCATTTATGATTTATGTGTTTGGTTTTGCATTTATGAATTTATGTGTGTGTTTCTGCATTTATGACATTATGTGTGTCTATATACGCTGAGATGTGTGCATGTTTTTTTTTTATTTTTGCGTCTAAGTACAGAGCGCATATATTCAAGAATTTATGGTGAAATCATTGCGGTTTCTATTTTAGTGACGACTTTCAAAATAAATAAAGTAAATAATACGTCTTTCAACATAAATCTATAAATTCTTACATATAAACAATGAACTTACGTGCGCGTTCGCATTCACAATCTTTCTCAGTATCTATCAGTCTATATTTTATCTGTCTGTCTATCAGCCAGCTTTTCTATCTATCTATCTATCTATCTATCTATTTATCTATCTATCTATCTATCTATCTATCTATCTATCTATCTATCTATCTATCTATCTATCTTTCTATCTATATGTCTGTTTATAAATTGCGTCTTTCTCTGTGTGTATGTGTGTGTGTTTGCGTGTTTATGTGTATCTGTGGTGTGTACATAACTGTGAATATGTTTATATTTCATTTTTATCTATTTATGTCTAAGTATCTATATATATGCGTCCCTCTCTGCATATATATATATATATATATATAGAGAGAGAGAGATATCGAACGCCACGCACTGTCTCCAAGTAAATTTATCTTAATAATTTCTACTACCCACTCTACGACTGTTACTATCACTTCCCTGTCTATCTCTCACCCTCTCTTGTTTTTCACCCTTTCTGTTTTTCTCTCCCAATCCTCTCCTTTCTTTTCCTTTCACCGTTGACTCCTCCTCCTTCATTCTCTCGTCACTGACACGTGGCGAAAAGGATTCTGTCTTTCTACTTCCTGCCTTCCTATAGAGAAGACGGGATTTTTTTTGTCTCTCTTTCACATCT
>NC_068986.1:18696255-18698754 GCF_001194135.2 Octopus bimaculoides | reverse complement strand
TGTGTGTGTGTGTGTGTGTGTGTGTGTGTGTGTGTGTGTGTGTGTGTGTTCGTGTGCGTGTGTGTGTATGTGTGTGTTGTAACCATGTCCTTCTAAATATAATATAAAATCTATATGAACATGTATAGACAATGTGTGTATATATGTATGTATATTCATATATATATATCTATATATTAACATATACCACATGTATACATATATGTATGTGTGCAATTATATATATTTATGCTTATGTGCTATTCTGTGTATATGAAAGTACGTGTCAGTCAAAATAACGTCAGAAAGCATTTTCATTTTTATATACGTTAGTCTGTATGCGAACTAAATTCATATTCCATACATAAATAATGTGTGAAGATTTTAACTACGTACTGTAGATTGTTGCCTCAATTTTTGAAAACTTACACCTCAAATCACGATGTTTGCATCTTAACTGAATCGTTGAATTACGAATTACTTCTTTTTTCGCCTATTATCAAAACTCTTTATGCAATTATTACCCAGTTCTACACAGATATGTATAGTGTTTATGAAAACTACTTGAATCTTAAAAGTTGGTTAATGTATAATATATGGCACCACCGCATGCATCTTTTTTTTTGAGAGAAAGAAATATTTTATCATTTATTTCTATTGGTTATTTGACTGTGAACATGCCGGGGCACAGCCGTAGCATGATTTGGTTAATAACATCTTCCGTAGTATAGGTTCGTATAATTTGGTATCTAGTCTGATGGACCGTTTTGACGAATAGTTATCTAACGGGAACATAAACAAATCGATACCAGTTGGCAAAGGGTGGGGGCTATCAGACATAGTTAAAAAGATACTTAGGCACTCAAACACTTGCACACACACACACACACACACACATGCGCGCACACACACACACACACACACACACATACATATATATGTGTGTGCATGTGTGTGTGCGTGCGTGTGTAGGCATGTGCTTGGGTGTGTGTGTATTTTTTTCGAACAACGAAAATTTGAAAAGGAAAAGATGAAAAACAACAAAAAGAACGATCTTTCATCAGTTGTTTGTCTTGTTTTCCGTTTCTGATTGTCGTTGTTCGAAAAAACAGGTGATATCCCATGTACTCGTACTTCCTATTTTTTTGTTATACACGTTTCGTGACGGGCTGTGCCCACATATGCATATATATATATTTGAGACGAGCTTCCACTCAGTATCATTTCACAAAATCCACTGATAAAGCATTGGATGGCCTAGGGATATCGTAGAAGGCACATGATCTTAGTTTCACGAAGTGGGGTTGAACATAAAACAATCTACGCTCCAAGTAAGCTTTTTCTCCATCCATCCACATCTGTTCTTATATGCCAATTTTAAAAACGTTACTTTGTGAAGTTCCCTTTAAAATATACTATAGCCATATATGCCTATTATTGAAGATTCATCTGCAGAAATTTGACTTAAATCCTGAATTAGATGATATCGCAGAACCGTTCCCGTTCTCCTCTATATTCTATTCATATTATGAGTATTAAAAACACCAGCATATTTTGATTCTTAATTTCTACTGAAATGATATATACGCTCATAGTTGAATGGTTAAACATAAATACAACGTAACCTACATGATGTATTCAACTTTCATTTACGTTTCGTTTCAAATTTTTTATCCATTTGGAGGTCCATAACATTTGTAGTAGAGTAGCGGGAGCCAAATTTGTATCTATAACTGTATGTTTAATTTGTCTCCGTAGTAGAGTTGAGCAGTTTTCCTTGTACACCAGACATGTGTTTTGTACGTCTCACTCTCACTTAATGCCATTTCAGATGATCTATTGAAGATTATATATATATATATATATATATATATATTGAAAGAATGTTGAAAAGACCTCACGTTAATTGTGAATTGGTTGCAATTTCTCGATTTAAGCTAAAAATAAGCTTTCTTCCTTCGTCAACATAATACACGGGGAAATATAAGTCCAAATGACTGTACATACCTGCTTTGTAGGGGCATTTTCGTCCTTGCTTCCTTACTATAGTTATATACAAGTGTATATCATTATTGATTTAATGCATAGATTGCCTATGATTTTTTTTTAGCATGCTGACCACCTGATAAAAATCACTAACATGATTTTTATCTTTATATACACATATATGCGTATGTATATATATATACATACGCCAATGGAGAACTATCTCGGGAAACACAAATATTGAGCGGTGTTCCACAAGGAACTGTTCTGGGGCCACTACTGTTCATAGTGGCCCTTCTGGACATGCCCACGGTCACTCGGAGAGCCACTGTCACTAGCTATGCTGATGACACAAAGATATCTCAGGCAATAAAGAATCCTGATGATATTGTAAGCCTGCAGAATGACCTAAATGCAATATATGAGTGGGCAGAGCAAAATAATATGCAGTTCAATGCAAATAAATTTCAAGTACTGCGCTACAAGACCACAAGTGCCTCCCAACTGGCATACACAGGACCTGGAGGTACTGCA
>NC_068986.1:18690188-18694581 GCF_001194135.2 Octopus bimaculoides | reverse complement strand
TATATATATATATATATATATATGTATGTGTGTGTGTGTGTGTGTGTGTGTGTATGTATATATATGTATGTATATGTATGTATATGTATCGATATATATATATATATATATATGAATACACACACACACACACACACACACATATATATGCATGTGCATATACACATATACATATGTATGTGAGTGTGTTTGTCTTCATAGCAGTATTGGCGTTAGTGGTCGTTATAGCGGTAAGATATTGACAGTTAGCGAATAGTAAACTGCATATCAACGTACAGTTTAGGATTTATCGTTACTAATACAAAGTATCTCGTATTGGTTTCCTGATTCTAATGGACAACTTTGAACTAAGCTGCATAAGAGATTTACACATACATGCAGTACGTTTAAATCAGCATACTGCTGCATATTGTTGAGATCTATTTCAACTTTTGCCGAAGCCTAGTTTACTCCCAACACATTATGTTCATGCTAGCTCCTTGGCTGCACTTGAAATCAGTACAAATATAACGTTTCACTTTATAACAGAATGGTTCACAATGATTAGATCAACATGCTACAAATTACATGATTTCAATTTGCTGTTTGATAACTTTTATTCGGTCTTTCTTAAAATATTAAATGCATCGTGCGTCGGAACAGGTAACAAATCAACTAGAAATTAGAGCAGACATCAGAATATATACTACAGTTAGCTGCTACAAAGCGTTATTTTATTCTGAATGATTTACGTACACCCATATTTTACGAGAAAGAGACGGATATGAAGTACTCTCTATGACGCGTGAGATATGCATTGCAAAACACATTATATGTACCACTACGCTCTATACCGTATCGAATTAACAATTTTAAGTGATTTGAAGACCAGTAGAGTCGGGACCCGTATGCTGAAGAAAATTTTCACTTACATAGAAGATGCTTGTGCGCTTACAAAAAACGAATGCCTTTCTTAGATAGCTGTGCTATTTTTCCCGATGTTCTTTTTCTTGCTATGAAATAATATAGAAATAAATGTTTAAGGTATTGACCAAAGCCATTGCATTATCGAGTGAGATACTCTAAAACTTATGATTAAATCCACACGGAAAGCGCATTTTCTTTTCAGGTTTCTACAGCTGAGGAAGAATCTGATTAAGATATAAGTAAAATAAACGATTTACGAAAGCGAATTGAAGGAATTAAAAGAGAAGAAAAAAGATATAGAGAAACAAATGATGTCTTTATAATGAGACTAAAAAAATATCATTGTTGAGAAGACTTAGTAATAATAACAAAGAACATACTTTCTAGATGTGTGAAAATTGTCTAGAATGAAAGAAGCTTAGCGACATAAACCTAAATAGTGTTCTATGCATAAGTATATGGCGCTGCATGAAGCCTCTCAGTATAATACTGCTGAGCATTGAAAATGATATCACACTCACGCCCCCCCCCCCACACCAACATACACACAAACACATACAAAAAGCACGTACGCACACACACACAAAAAATATCTGTGGAATAAGTTAGACAATAATAATAATAGTCAGAGCTCAATCCAGATTGTAAAACGTCTATTATGGAATTATTTTTAAATTTTGGCCAGCTGTGATAGAATATTTAGGATAATACAAGCTAATATAAGCTCCATAAAAGTATATTTCCTTATTAATTACGTGACAAACAATTTGTGTAAACATCTGATAATATTATCCAGTTGATTAAGCGAAGGAATAGAGGGACATTATAGACAAATGTATTTCCATAGACACAATAAATCATAACAACTCACACATGCATAGTTGTATGAACGCATGAACATGTACGTACGTACATATCCACAACTAGAAGTCGTAAATATTTTTATTACGATATTTATTTGAGTAAATAATGACATACATTTTGAAGGAATATGGCCAGAAAACATGACTACGAAGGTTTTAACGGCATGTAGCTACCTTGATTTTTACTCCTTCTATGATACGCCTAAGTGCTAATATCTGAAATGTGGATCGCTCTGGTCTAAATCCATTTTGATTTGTTTTTAGATGGCTATCAAGAACCGGTTGAATCCTATTGATGATCATACGGTTGATGTGTGGGATGTTGGACAGTGAAATTTCTAGGTAGTTATTGAGGTTTCTTTATTTTGGGATTGGTATCAAATTAATCTCTGATTTGGAGTTTCCTGGTTCTGCAAGAGCTTATTGGCAAAATTCAGTATTATTTAATCAAGATTGCATCTCTTGTTAAGATTATGCAGAATTCCATCAGGGTTAGGATATTTCCTTACCTTCCGTCTATTCTCAGCATTCTGAATTTCTTCCAAAATCAAAGGGTTCGGTTTTAGATGTGAAACTTATGAAAACAGGTTGAATTTTTTTTCATTTGCATACCTTACAAGGGAAGAATTTCCGATTAATTAACATTACGTATTGATACCACTTTTGCATAAGTTCATCCATGATGTTTCCACGGGTGGGTGATGCCCGACTCAGCTGCTTTACTTCAACTTATCTCATTGATCAATTTCCATTTTCACCTGTGCGTTAAATTTGCATCTGCTAACTTGACTTAATGAAACGGGCTAAATGGGTGCTACACAAGGAGGCTACGAATGTCTCTAAAGTGTGAAGTGACAGCAACATATGAGAAATTAATGCCTTTATAGAAACACGCCGAAAATTAGAGAGAAGATCAAGCAAAGACGGCTGCGACTCTCAGGTTACTTCGAGGGCCACCATGAACTGATAGCATCTACATTAGTCTTATGGAACCCACTTCATGGTGATTTAAGAAGAAGAAAACGTCATCACGATTCCATCAAAATCCTGATTGCAGACACTGGCCTGGAATTATACAAGAACTCAAATCAGTGATGATGGACCGAGAAGTGAGGCCGGTGGACTTTGCTGCTGCTGAGTATATTCGGAAACCGGCTTTAATAATAAGTAAACAAGACTATTTTATTTTATTTATGCCTTTTAGCACAGATTATCTGACCATGGTGGAATACCGCCTCTATCAGTACATTTACAGGGGGCATTCTAAAGCGGTGGGCTTTTGGTGTTGGAGGACGTTGGTTATTGATATCTTCTTTTGAGATTCTTTCTGTGATGTAAGTTCATCTGGGATATGGGACAGAAAATGCTAGAGATACTTCTTGATATCACTCACCCATCCCTACTCAATGTAGACCTCTCAGGTCCTTGGCTGGATATAGCAGTACCAGGTCCTTAACCTAGACTACACATACAGTTCGGGAGCCTGTATGCCAATGCTAGTTCCCACCACCTCAAGTTTCCTCCAAATATTTGTCTTATTTTCTGGTCCGTGATTACTAAAGGTCCAAAGAATTAATTTCTTACAAACCATGTAGGCTGTTATGACATGAGAACGTGAAAATAAGTGTCTCAAACTAATTGCTCAAATTTGAATGCGCTATTAACCATACTAGAGAAACAATCAAAATCACAATTTGCCCAGATACCGTTGAAAGTAGAGCAGTATATAAGTAAGGTCTCAGAAAAAAATACCCCAATAATACGCAGATCTCAATCGCCACAGTGAAGACACTGAATATTAATGTAATAGCTGTAAGTACTGACAGATAGATTTCTTTAATACGTATATCAGATACTGCATATTGCTATTGAGATTTCTTTAACATAATATAGTTATATGCACAAACAAGCGCTCTAATACGCACGTACACACATAAATAAATATATATATACATACGTATGGCTCTCCATTTATATATTATTTTATACATATGCGAATATTAATAAACAGAGATATGCACACACATATATCAGTAACTGATCATTTATATAGGTTGATATGTATGCACCAGTATATGAGCATCTCTGTTAATATATATATATATATATATATATATATATATATGTATGCATGTACATACGCGTAGATATATATGTATTTCTATATACAAACATGTATGTATAAGCACAGCCGAGCGCGTGTGCGCAGAAACACGATGTGCATGTTGATGTAAATATATAATCACATGACTTAATATATCTGTGCTCCTATGCGCGCGTGCGTATGTGTGTATGTGTTTGTGTGTGTGTGCATGTGTGTTACGTGTATGAATATGGAAAATCACATCGAAAACAGATTTAAAAAGACACGCGCGCGCAACCAGAGATGCGTATAGATATACCCGGATATAAAAACATACATAGGATATATGGAAGTTGTGATAACACATTCTTTATCATGATAGAAATAGCACTTAGAGAATGTTATATAATTTAATTAAATATCAACGTGTTTTGGAAAGAAACATTCATAATATGTATTGTGCGTATATATGCATATAAGCGAATGCGTCTGTGAATGTTTCGGTGTGCGGGGATGCGTTTTTGTGCATATATATATATAT
>NC_068986.1:18685514-18689065 GCF_001194135.2 Octopus bimaculoides | reverse complement strand
TATATATATGCAAATATATATATATACACTCACACACACATATATATATATATATATGTACATACACACAATCATATATGTATGCATATCTGCATGCATATATAAAGGTCGATAATATGTATTTCAAATTCTGGTACAAGGTGCTCAACTGGTACCTATTTTATCGACTCTGAAAGCATAAAAGAATTTCATCTCGAGCCGTAAAGACGGACGAAATGCCGCTAAAGATTTTGGCATGGATACAGTTCTTCCAGCTCGCTACCTAATACGAGCTCGATTATGTGTATGTTTACATGCATAAGTGCAACCTCACAGATATACACATGTATATATCACATGTGATATATTTTCTTGTATTCAGTTAACATCTTGAAGATAGCATGATGCTAGTGGCTGTTGACTTTCATAGGTAATGATTGTCTTCAAGTTGTTTTTTTTAATATTGTTTGTTTGCTTTTGTAATTTCAATCAAGCTCCAGGTGAGACATACATATTATCAAAAGCAACCCGAAACCGTTCTTTTAAATAGAATTAATTCCCACTTCTTTTATTTAGTCAGTTCATATACATTCTTTACATCATTTTGAGAACGACGCTAAGGTTTACCCAAGCCTCTACTATTTTCATACATATTGGCCATGCAAATGTCGGAGAGCTTAATGAGAAATTGGTTGGCTGCTACAGCTGCTGCTGCTGATGATGCTACTACTACTACTACTACTACTACTACTACTACTACTACTACTACTACTACTACTACTACTACAACTACTACTACTACTACTACTACTACTACTACTACTACTACTACTACTACTACTACTACTACTACGCATATACATATATGTCTGTGTGTAAGTATATGTATATATACGTACATTCATTCATACACACACATACACACACACTCACACACAGTCACGCATATAAATTCAAAAGAAAAAATGGAACAAGAAAGTAACAAGTGATAACAAAACATTCGTACAGTAGGTGATACAAAAAAAAAGACATGTAAAAAAAAAAGGATTGGGCATTCGAAGCTTTCAATCTTCAGTCGAGATGCAAATCGTGCCTGCAGTTTCGGCCGGTTAATCTCGAGACTGCTCTAATCTGGCCGGCCCCAAGAAAATCTAAGCTAAGAGTATTAGATTCTTTGGAAGAAAGCAAGCGAATGTATAGGAAAACAAGGACGAAAAGAAAAGGAGAAAACGGAGAACTGGTACACAATTGCAAACACAAATGTGTTTGTCTTTGTCTGTGTGAAAAACGACGTATATGTTTGGATTTAGAGAGTAGCTTCCCAAATGAAAAATTGTCACTATCCAAGAATGTATACAATAAATTAAACACGTTCAAACAAGAACTAAAATTTGAAATTTTGTTTCAAAGTTAATCAATTTGATTCCTTTCCTCCACATTATTACGTATGTTTTCATGAACAGGTTATCCACAGGAAAGTTTAAATTTGTTTTATGTATAAACTGTTAAACGCTGTAAAATTTTCACCAATAATCAAAATTAAGTAATTAGTTATCGCGGGTAATACCGTCTAAAGTGCTGGGATTCACAGGTCCGTTTACACGACTTGCATGGTATCCAAGTGACGGAGATGAAAACATTCTCCTGAACGGGAATGCAAAACATTGCAGGATTATTCAATCACAGATGAGAGGACTGGAGCAAGATGCAATCAAAAAGTTTTTTTGATGAATACAATGCACTGCTTGGACTGGGATTCGAAATCAATAAATGCTAGCCATTAGATCAGAGGACTCCTTAGAGACGACAAAACACTCCAAAATCTTCAAAATAGTCTTTAGCAATTCCATTTGTTGGTTTACTGTCCAAACGTCATCAGGTGTCCTGGTAGAATTGTGAGCCCAACCCTGCTTGTGATAACAACAAACAAGATGAGGACACATATCCGTCTAATCTAAATAATGTCAATGACGTACAGAATTCCTCATCTCAAAAATATAGAGCAATTGTAATTTTATATGATATTATTTAATTAGTTTTAGTATATACTTGGGAATATATATATTTTCGCATAGATATTATTTTCATATATACGAATGTTTAATATATATTTTCACCTGTTGCTTAACTTATACGTGATACATGATGTATGATAAATGTTTCATATTTTTAAACAACAATCTCTTCTTTTCTAACAGCAATCCTAGTTTGTTGTTTTAAATAAATATGAAAAGGCATAATATGCATTTAAGTAACACATGTCATGTCTTGTACAAAGATTTCTTTAAAAGTATATGTTATTCTGATGATTCTTTGCCTGGGTGCATCGTAGAATTTCGCGTGGGTGGGTGATTGTTTAATATTTAATAAAATACATTAGCATGCCGAGCGAAATGCTTAGCTGTATTTTGTCTGTCTTTATGTTCTGAGTTCAAATTCCGCCAAGTGTGACTTTGTCATTCCTCCTTTCCAGGTCGATAAACTAAGTATCAATTGCGTACTGGGGTCGATCTAATCGACTAGCCCCCTCCTCCAAAATTCCGGGACCTGTGCCTAGAGTAGAAAAGGATAGTTTATGTAATACAGTAATCCGTTGACTATCGCGAGTTTTATGTTGCAAAACCTCTCACAGAAATAATTAGAATCTAAAAAAAATATGAAAAATATATCTGGCGGAGAAATCCGTGACATACCGAGAATTTCACGATATAAATTTTACATATATTAGTCATAAAATTCCGCGATGCACTAAGTGCGCGATAGGTCAACCGCGGTATGGCGAGTGATTACTGTATGCCAACACACTGTGGTGTGCGTGATATATGATTACAGCCTCGATTACAAACACAAAATCCACATATATGCCTATACATAGGTACAACGTTAATGCGTTTCGATGTTGAATTATTAAGCCGGATACTGATAAACTATTAAGGAAAGGTAATCGCTGAGATGATGTCCATTACAATTTGTATTCTTGGGATGAAAACCATGAAGAGTAAACCTACCGTAACGTAAAGAAAAGTAAGCATTTTAATAAACATACGCATAGAAATGAAGCGACATTCATGAAAAAGTAAGTTTGCAATGTTGCCAGGCCGTAACGTCAACGTGGAAACTTGCCATGGCGAAGCGAACATATAACTACGCATCAATCCCTACCTTAAGATAGAGGCATACACACGCTCACGCACACGCACACGCAAAGACGGATATATACGCACACATATTCACACACATACACACACACATAAAAGTACGCATACTAAAATACACACACACACACTAACACTAACGGTTTTCTCTTCCATTATTGGGCATTTATCTGTTCCTTTGTTTCGTAGATAGTTTTCAAATTTAATTTAATTTCTCTTCTAAAATTCTGAAAATAATTCAGACACCTTCATTTACACACGCCTATATCTTTATATGTACATATATGTATATATGTATATATATATATACATACATATATGAGTTTACGTATAGGGTATTATTTTCGTGTGTGTTTATACATATATATATATATATATATACATATATAGTTACACACACTCAAACACACACACATA
>NC_068986.1:18683227-18684850 GCF_001194135.2 Octopus bimaculoides | reverse complement strand
ATATATATATATATATATATATATATATATATACATATATAGTTACACACACTCAAACACACACACATATATGGATGCGTATATTTATGTTGGCATACATCTGTGTGCAAATAAATGTGTATGTACATATTGGGTGTGTTATTGTGTGTATTTGAATGTGAGAACGAATATGATTGGGGCATTAACTGAACTTAATAATACATATAGCAAGCTATAGTGTAAACACTGCGTATAACAACTGATAATTCAGCCTTTCATTGATGTGACGATATCCTTCACGTTCATTTTAAAGCGATGAGAAGATTGCCAGTGATATTGCTTGTCTAGCTGTCGCACGTTAGTTCATAACTTTGTATGTATGTATGTAAGTATGTATGTATGTATGTATGTATGTATGTATGTATGTATGTGTGCGTGTGAATGTGTGTGTGCATTTAGACATGTATTTATTTATTTGTGAATGTATAAGAAAATGAGAGAGCCTTCGGTATAACGTATTTGCTTAAAAGAAAACGAAAATATCATATCTAAGGTAAAATTGTATTAAAATTCAAAAATATATTAAATAGATAATGGCTTGGAGATAAAAATTTATTTAAAATAGTCACTCTAGGCTTTCATAACGGTACCAAGGCGGTTCATGGATCCCGCGCTTGCGTTTCCTACTTGCCCATGGAAGATGTTCGAACACTTTCTTGGTCTTGGTCACCATCTCAGACTTAGAGTAGTATATAGGAGAAGTGCATTCTTTCTCAAGCACGCTGTAGACACGGTAATCAATGGGATTACAGCCGGGGGAATTAGCAGGCAAGAAATTAAGGCTGTGTGAATTCGTTGCATTTCTCCGACATCTATTGTCGGTTCTTACCGGATGTATGATATGGATCCGAATGTTGCTACCATATACTTGTCCTTGAAACAACAACCCTCAACTCCAAGATATTGGTCACAGTTTCCGGCAGCTAAGTATAACCGCCTGAATTGAATATATGCCTCTGTACTATCTTTTTCATTCTTGCCCCTATCTCTTTCTCTCCTTCACTCACGCTGCCACTTGCCTTATTCCCCTCCCCTGCACTCTTGCAAATAAACACTGCTCCCACTCACTACTGCTTCTGATATTTAAGGTGTCACTTTGACAGCACATCACCACTCTCTATCTCCTTGGAGATATCGCTCATTCGTTCCTAGTCTCCTGCCTAAATAGGCATGTAGCTCCTCTCCGACTAAAATCTGATCTGCTCCATCTCTTCAACTCGAATATCCTCTTTCCCTCGGTTTGTTGAATTGCGAAATATATGTTTACTATTCTGGTGCCGCTGGTACGACGATAGCTCCCTGCTCACGTTATGAAGTGGCTGCGTTGGGAAGGACATCCAGCAAAAGAAAGCAAGACAAACTGCCAATTGCGTAACGTGCATTTCTTGACTCATTGGACCATCTAAACAGGGATCGAGAATATTTCTTAAATGATGGAAATGATGATAATGATGATGATGATGATGATGATGATGATGATGATGATGATGATGATGATGATAAACTTGATGGTAATGATTATGAGGAGATACATACACAATTTAACATATACAAACGATTTTACACATATATAAACACTCTGAT
>NC_068986.1:18681070-18682788 GCF_001194135.2 Octopus bimaculoides | reverse complement strand
TATATATATATACACATCTGCACATCCAATCGGCTGACTTCCGTGAAGACACGGAATATATAAACATTCACCTTTGTAGTAGCAACAAAGAAAGGAACAGATTCATGATCTCATATAGAAGAAGACAGCCACCAGATTCTAAGTTAATCTGTCTTCAATGAAATATTCAACTGAACGGACAGAATAGAGGGGAAGAATTTTCTGATCGTACATCAGGGGCGGTGGTAGCATGTAGAAGTATTGTGAGAGAAGGAAAAGAAAGAGAAGACTAAGCGTGAAAAAGTACGAAATGAAAGAAACGACTATCGAGAGAGGAAAATATAAGAGTGCATTGTTATTACTATCACTGTCGTTATCATCCTCCAATTTAGAATCGTTAGTTTGGTCTTATAAATGACTTATGAATATTTTGTGTGCCTCCTAGGCTCGCTTAGTTAAACTTGCTCTTCCTTCCACTGTATTTATTAGTTTTAAACTTTATCGTTTACCTGATCTACACCATCTTTTCTATTATCAATAAAGCTTTCATTATTATTCCTCCTATTGAAGTAACCCATGTTTTATATTTTCATTGTTATGTAGATCACTAGCACTATTCGTTCTATGACTTCTGCTGTTTTAAGTATATTCTTAATTTCACCGTTAACCATATAATAAATTTTCTCTATCACCAGCTGCGGCTAGAGCTAAATTGTAGTATTTTTCAGTTTGTTTAAATACCTTTTTAATTACGACCATTTTAAAGATTCTTAGGGAGACACACCCCGAGCTACAGAGTTTATAATTAATTTTAGATGATTAGTTTCTCGAAATATGTATCTGAAGTTCTCATTTACTTGTAGAATAGCATTTGTTCAGATCCAAACTAACATCCAGGAACATATTTTCCTATATTTTTTTCTCCAGGGAAATAGCTGACAGAACTGTTATTTCGCATGCCGAAATGCTTAGCGGCATTTCGTTTGCCTCAACATTCTGATTTCAAATTCCGCCGAGGTCGACTTTGACTTTTATTCTTCCTGGGTCAATAACATAAGTACCCGTTGAGTACTGGGGTAGATGTAACGGACTATTTTCCTCCCACAAATTTCAGGCCTAGTGCCTATAGTAGAAAGGATTATCATTGTTATGTAGCTAAGATTATTTTCATTCTAATTACAATTGTTTAATTCCGAAAAATGTTGTAATTAGATTGCTTAATTATTTAAAATTATTTTTTATTACTTTTTAATTTGCTGTCTCATTCGTTTTTGATCTTAATTTATCCTAAGTATATTTTAATTCTAAACATTTATTCTTGAAGAAAAAAATCATTTTTGAAATAAAATATATTTCTTAGCAAATAACATATCGGTTATTCTCATTAGCTCATCCTGTTTTCTAACAATTGTCTAAAATTAGAATAATTCCCGAGAAAATGACATTTCCATCATGACCTAAATAATTA
Source organism: Octopus bimaculoides (assembly GCF_001194135.2). Classification (NCBI taxonomy): domain Eukaryota; kingdom Metazoa; phylum Mollusca; class Cephalopoda; order Octopoda; family Octopodidae; genus Octopus; species Octopus bimaculoides. The sequence goes on along the minus strand of NC_068986.1, from coordinate 18,681,341 downwards.
TTTCTGTATATGTATCGCATCTTTTTATTTGAATTGATATTTAATAATTTAAATGTGGTAGGTATTTAACGATACACATTCCCATGGGTGGGATTGTTGAAACTAAGTACAATATTACAATTTTAGCATGGTCTAATAAATCATATTCGTACGTCGTCTACTGAAATATCGCGCTTATACTTTGTAGTGGTCCGATGTTGCTAGTTTTACTTCCGTTCTCTATTCCCAGGCGGTATATATATATATACATATATATATATATATATATATA
>NC_068986.1:18679498-18681003 GCF_001194135.2 Octopus bimaculoides | reverse complement strand
ATGTGTGTGTGTGTGTGTGTGTGTGTGTGTGTGTGGGTGTGGGTGTGTGTGTGTGTGTGGGTGTGCGTGTGTGTGTATGTGTGTGTGTGTGTATGTGTACATATATATATATATATAAATATATATACAAGAGCCTGAGGGACCTACACAAAGTGGATGCCGGTGTTTTCAAATCAAAATGGATCTCTTCCTGTAGAGAGTCCCAGATGTACCTACCTCACGGCAGGAGGTGCAGATGAGGGTAGCGACATCAAACACCCTTATTCACCAAATGCTACATATTAGAGGAGGCTCTCAATAATAACAGGTGTAACAAAACGGTCGTGGCCCATCATGGCCACAGCTTCGAACTGAATCTGATGAAAAAAGCCAAATAAATAATAGAGAGGTCAGCAAATAAAAAGAATATTTTTGAACACTTTCCTGATCTTGGCCACCAGCTAAATCTTGGAGTAGTACGCAGAACGAATGCATTCTTTCACAAGCGCCCTGCAGACACGGTATTCAATAGGATCACAGGCCAGAAATTAAAGCTGTGTGGATTCGTTGCATTTCTCCGACATCCACTTTCGGCTCTTCCCGGAGGTATGATAAGGTTTCGAATGTTGCTATCATATACATGTCCTTGAAACAACAACCCTCAACTCCAAGATATTGGTCACAGTTTCTGGCAGCTAAGTATATCCGTCTGAATTGAGTTTATGTCTCTGTTGCTGCAGTTGTGGGATGAATTGCAGCAGTCAGACGTAGGGAATATATCCGCTGTATCACTTCCTGCTGGTCACGATTTCGTAATATTAATTGCATCTGTCTATGTAAAATCCTATAGGTTTGTGCAGTGTTCTTACAGCTTTGTGCATCTTATAGGTTTGTGCAGTGCAAATCATTAAGCAAAATTCATGGTGGCATTTTTATATCCGAGGCGAATCATTATGTTATTGGTATATCTTTTGTAATATACCCATTGCTTGCAATCTGCGTGTCAGTTACCTTTTTTCTCAACAAGACCATTAATCCTTATGATTTTCAACGCTGTTATAAGGGCGACAAAACATGAAACGGTTTTTGAAAAAATAAAAACTTAAAAAGAAATCAGTGGCCAGCATATAAAAAAGAGGACCCCTTACAGTGAAATTATATGTATAATTACAATGAAGGCTTAGAACAGAATTTGCTGGACTATATACTGAGAAATAGACGCTAAATCACCTCACCACTAAAAGAAAGTCACAACTACATGTGTCGACGCAACAAGCAAAATGACATTATTAATAAAATAAATAGCCTAAAACATATATTGTTGACTCCAAAGTATCTATTCAATTATCTATTCACACGCGACAGAAGCCAAAATGCAAACATAGAAGTAGGTATAATACAGCTAATGGACTGGACAGCAGAGGGTGAAATCTGAAGGTGGACGAGCTTTATACCGTATGCTTTGACGTTCTTGACAGAAAATACCGTAACTATGTATATATATATATATATATATATATATATAT
>NC_068986.1:18675581-18678395 GCF_001194135.2 Octopus bimaculoides | reverse complement strand
TATATATGTATATATATATATATACATATATATACATATATATATATATATATATATAATGTACGTATATGCATATATATATATATATATATGTACATATATGTATGTATGCATGTATATTTGTGGTGCATGTCTGTCTGCCTGTCTGTTTGTATGTAGGTATGTATAAGATATCTTCAAAAGGAATCAATTAATTATGCCCCTAAGACATTTGCAAACATCAAACGTCAATGTGAATTAGTTTAGAATAAAGAAAAACGTAATCATTCTGTTTGAAAATAACTTTTATATAATATAGTAAATATATTTCAGCTACAATTCTTGAAGTTTATGCTTTCTTCTTTCATTTTTTTTTTGATTCGGTGGTGTGAATGTATCTGTAACCGAGTATCCTTTTAATTAATGTACGAATTTCGTTTTTTCAAATGTGTTGTTTTGAGAAAATATCACCTGCTTTACTTGATCCAAAGTTAACATATTGGTTCGTCAAGATATGCATTCATTTACGATCGGAAGTCGAAAATTTTGTTTTCTTGTAGTACTGCACCACATGCTTCAATAAGAAGTGTATGCATATATAAATATATTGCATAAATATGCATATATATATATATATACATATATATATATGTGTGTGTGTGTGTGTGTGTGTGTATACATTATACAGTATATATATATATATATATATATATTGCATACTTTATATATGTATGTGTATCCATGAGATCATTTTGCACCAAAATGTTAGAGTACACATTTACATTATGCCATATGATTCTCTTAGTATAAAAGCGTTAAAATCAAGCAACTGCATCATGCACAAATGTTTAAATGCGGCAGGAGTACAATTATGCATGTGTATTATACATTCATACATACGTACGTGCATATATACATACATATTACGTGCAAAGATATTTGCATTCAAACTCACACGCATAAACATTCGTTAAGAACGAAAGTCTAGTCGCACTTCCGATATATCCACTTGAGAGATAATTTTTCAATATCTATAGCAAAAATAAGCATTGATTCTTACAATGATATATAAATCTATGTGGAAATCGTATGAAATTAACCATTTGAAATTGTGTTTGAAAAAAAAAAACAAGCCGCTTTTGTTTACTGAGTTCTCCACGACTTCAAAGTAGGGCCTTCATCACCAAAAGAAATATTTACTTTACCTATGGAAATGAAGCTTTAAATGTTTTGACATGTCAAACAAGATTTGGTCAGTTTTGCTCGAGAGATTCTTTTCTTGCAGACTTTCGTCAAGCTTGACGACAGAAGCATGCTATTATTCAATTTCTATAAAATGCAGCTAAGGAATATACTATGAAAATTTCAGGAGAATAAGCAAATTAATTGAATTCAAATCACTCTTTGATTATAAAACAAATTCAGTGATTCTCTTGTCATCTGACCACTTCTCAGCTTAATCAAAAAGTAAATCTTGTTCCTTATTGAATAGTAGATTTATTATTGTATATTTCTTGTGATGTGTACTCTCATGTGATGATAAGAGTTTTTTCTATAAAGATAACCGATACAAACGACGGTGTACACAAACGTGACAGAGGTAAATAGACACACTTATAATCATTAAAATTTATTTAGATATGAAATTATATATTGAAATTATTTATTAAGTGTGATGATGTGAATATTAATTTTTTAGTAGACATGCACTTTGTATTTTTCAATGCAAGGAACCTATTAAGCTTGTTACTGATCAGACGACGAATATTTTCTTGCGGAATATCTCGCCAAGTTTCAGGCAGTAATCTCAAAAGCTATGACTTTGAAGATGCTTTCTTGTTCTCTTTATAATGTGTCCTTTCCATTATGTCCCGGAGGTGTCCAACAGGGTTCATATCAGTTGACCGGCTTGGACACGGAAGCTTTTTAATGCCATTCTCCTCCAACAAATCTTGGGTCATTTTAGTCATGTCACAAGGAGGCCAATCTGCCATAAATTAAGAGTCTTCTTTAATCATTTCAGCACCGGAGAAGAATAGGTGTCCTTACTGTAATATGGACAAGTGTTTATCTGAGTTTATGTTCCCCTCACACTCCACCAGCTCTGATCATGCATTGCTCCATATCGCTCTCCAGACCATCACAGAATAGCTGTCTTGTTTCATTGTTGGCTGCAATGTTTTCACATGAAATTCTTGATCACCGAATCTCCAGACCACCACTCGATTAATCAGAGAATATGACAGTGTTTTAAAACGCTAGTGGCCTCTCCACCATCTCACTGGCGCATCCTTTTCTCCGCTTGATGTTGACTGGTCGAAGTGGTTTCCTTCTTGCTGCTCTGCCATAGTTTGTGGAGATGCCTGATAGCTGTTCAGGGACTGATATCATTTTGCTCTGCTATTTTAGATGTCTTGCAACGAGGATTATCCTCCGTACTTCTCTTAGCAAAGAGAAGGATTCTGTCAGAGGGCTCTGGTTGGTCTACATGAGTTGATGTGAACTCCTCTTCCTCTGTGGTGAATTTCACAATCACCCTATTAACTGTAGAAAGCAGGATCCCAAGATTGTCTGAGATTTTAGGTTGTCTATGTCCACCAACAGAATAACACCCAATAAGGTCGCTTTGAAATTCAGACAGTTGCAAGGCCTCATTTTTACGCGGCATGTTTAAACAGTGACATAAACAAAATGATACAAAAAAATGTCAATTAATAAAATATATAAATCTTCACAAGTTAGCATAAACAAAACGATGTATTATGGAGTGTCTATTTACTTCTGTGATGTCTCTCTATGTGTATATATATCTATATATATATATGTATATATATA
>NC_068986.1:18671924-18672801 GCF_001194135.2 Octopus bimaculoides | reverse complement strand
TATATATATATATATATATATATATATGTATATATATATATATATATATACGTATATATGTACATACATATATATATATACAAATATATATATATAAGTATGTATTTCGTGCGTCTGTTTCACTGTATGTGTGGATGTATGTACGTGTATGCTTATCTGTGCATACATGCATTTACACACACACGTACAGTCTCTCACACATGCATATATAAATACATATTGATATTTACATTGGTTCATTTATAGATTTATATACTTTATTGAAACACTGAACGTGTGACATGAAGGCTGAAGAAAGCGCTAATGTATTTGCAAATATTTTTTTTTTCAGTTTAGATTTGTACCAGTACAAGTTCACTTGCACGAGATCTCTGTCAAGTAAATTCTCTTTATAGTCGCAGAAACGATTCAGGAGATTATCTCTAAATTATAAGCTTGCGATCCTTTCAGCCATTCTACTACGGTGTTTAGGGCCCGCACCTTCTAGATTTCTGGTCGAGCAAATTGGAGCCAGTACTCATTTTCAAGTCTGGTATTTCTTCTCTTGGTGTTATATTTGCCCTACAGCTAAGTTACGGGTGCGCAACCGGAAAAAACTCCAGTTCTCATGCAGTGGAGGAGTACAGAAACAAGCATAGATACACCCACACAACCACACACACATATCTATCTATCTATCTATCTATCTATCTATCTATCTATCTATCTATCTATCTATCTATCTATCTATCTATCTATCTATTTATCTATCTATCTATCTATCTATCTATCTATCTATCTATCTATCTATCTATCTATTTATCTATCTATCTATTTATCTATCTATCTATCTATATATCTCTTCTCACGGACGTGCTGTCACATCGGCTGCGAAGGT
>NC_068986.1:18665918-18667425 GCF_001194135.2 Octopus bimaculoides | reverse complement strand
ATATATATATGTGTGTGTGTGTGTGTGTGTGTATATATGTATGTATGTGTGTGTGTGTGTGTGTGTGTGTGTGTCTGTGTTTATCTCTCCCCCAACATCGAGCTTGACAACTGATGCTGGTGCGTCTACGCTCCAGTAACTTAGCGGTTCGGCAAAAGAGTAGAAGAGTAGAATAGACTAAGTAATATGCTTACAAAGAGTAAGTTCTGGGGTCGATTTGCTCGACTAAAGGCGGTGCTCTACCATGGCCGCAGTCAAATGACAGAAACAAGTAGAAGAATTTTCAAAATTAAGGCTGCGCGATGGTAGAACATTTACCAGCAGGGTAAATGCCTTGTGGCATTGCGTCCTAATTTTATCTTCTTTTGTTTTTTGTGTTTTGAATTTAACTTCTACCGAGGTCAATTTTGCTTTCCATCCTTTCGGGGTAATATTTACTAGTCAAGCACTGATATAGATGTAACTGGCTTATAACCTCACCAAGAATTACAAATCTTGCGGGAAAGCGTGAAACCATTATTAATTTCGAAGTACAGTCGCTAAGCTGACAGGTTTATTAGCCAGCCGGACGAAATACTTTGCATCATTTCGCTCGTCTTTACGTTCTGAGTTAAACTTCCCCTAGGATCGACATCAGCTCGGGTAGGGTGGTTGGCACTCCGTCGGTTACGACGACGAGGGTTCCAATTGATCCAAACAATGGAACAGCCTGTTCGTGAAATTAACGTGCAAGTGGCTGAGCACTCCACAGACACGTGTATCCTTAACATAGTTCTCGGGGAGATTCATCGTGTCACAAAGTGTGACAAGGCTGTCCCTTTGAAATACAGGTACAACAGAAACAGGAAAAAGAGTGAGAGAAAGTCGTGGTGAAAGAGTACAGCAGGGTTCGCCATCCCCTGCCGGAGCCTTGTGGAACTTTAGGTGTTTTCGTTCAATAAACACTTACAACGCCCGATTTTGGAATCGAACCCGCGATCCTTCAAGTCTCCTGCCCTACCAAAAGGGCCATTTCGCCTCCAGTTCGTGTAGGGTAGTGCATCGCTAAAAGTACCAATCAAGTGTTAGTGTCAATACAATTGTCTAGCACCCTTCCACAACATTTCAAGAACAAGGGGTTACATTTGAAAGGATTACTTTTTTGAAAGGTTCATCTTTCTTTTTCTCTAATACAGTTCTATATTTAAGAAATGAGGAATTATTTACATAATTTATATTATTTACATTTGACGGATATTTGTCCTCATCTTGTTTGTTGTTAACACATCGTTTCGGCTGATATACCCACCAGCCTTTATCAGGTGTCTTGGAGAAATTTCGAACTTGGTTTCTTATTCCTAAGCTATTTTTCGATGTTATTATTATTATTATTATTATTATTATTATTATTATTATTATTATTATTATTATTATTCAGTGTTTAAGAGCGCACAACTAACCCCTAAGTTTTCGATTTCGATTCCAACCAATGACCTGAATAATAATAATTTCAGATATTCTCACTTTA
>NC_068986.1:18664542-18665657 GCF_001194135.2 Octopus bimaculoides | reverse complement strand
ACACACACACACACACACACACACACACACACACACACACACACACACACACACACATATACGACGGGGTTCTTTCAGCTTACGTCTACCTAATCCACTCACAAGGCTTTAAATGGTCTGTGACTATAGTAGAACACACTTCCCCAAGCTACCACACGGTATGACTGAACACGGAAACATGTGGTTGAGAAGCAACCTTCTTACCAGAACAGCCACTCTTGCGCCTATGAAAAAATAATATGTATAATTTCTTTCCTTTAAAATATATATCTATATATATGTAATATGTTTCAAACCATCCATTAAATTATCTTTACGACTATGATAATGCTAATGATGATCATCATAATCTTCATCATGAGGAAAGTTTCCAATCTGCCAAAATTTACTTGTTTTCCTTCACCACTTTATGTATTCAGCCAGTTTATTGTTTCTCATTGAATATTACTTACATTTATCCAATTTCTTTCTTTTATATACTCCATTTGCCGTTAATGGCCATCTCAGTTCAATGACCTGAACGAGACTGTATTTACCTTCTACGAAAAAAGATATGCTGCCCCCTCCCTACTTATTTCCTCTTTGTCTGGCTATGGCTCCCTCCAACTTTCTAATCCCTCTCTAATATTACTATATCTTTTACTGCAATCCGTCTTTCTTTTCCGTTTCTTAGCTTTAAATTATTCAGCTGTTCACAGAGAAATACAAAGGAGAACAAGACAAGAGATGTCATGTTAAAGCCATCACCTTAAAACATACACACAGAAATAGACCCCCACCACACACATGTACCCTCACACACGTACACACACGCGTGCAAGCACAATCTCACACAAGTACATACGCATTCACGCACACACACACACACATACACACAGAGGAACATTTAAACACAGATATATTCTAATTCTTGTATATTGGTAACAAATTCTCTTTTAGACATCTTCGATGGCGAACACAACTGTTTTCTGGTTTTATGTTTTAAACATTAATACATTCATTTTAATTTCCTGAATTAATACTTTTCATCAGAAACATTGAAGTTACATAATTCAACAAAGATGGAGATATTTTAAAAGATTCATGCAATTATATATATATATATATATATATAT
>NC_068986.1:18663371-18664380 GCF_001194135.2 Octopus bimaculoides | reverse complement strand
ATATAATTGTCATGTAACCAAACAAATAGTGGAATAGAAGAAATGAGATTGAAAATTCAGAGAGAATATATTAGAATTAATTAGAATTTAATAATATTTTAAAATATAGGAATACACTTCACCGGTTTCACAACAGATTTTCAAAACCCTATTGTATATGGGACTGTGTCAAGAAATATGTATACTCTGGTCGTAGTTATAGAAATAGTTTGCAGAAAAGATAAATGTGACTCAAAATGCTATCTTTTAACGCACACATTTCAGACAACCTTAATGTAATAAAGATACTTATGTGTGTGTTTGCGTTAATGTTATGGAGTTATGATATTTCATAGTCGTTTCTCGAGACATTTATCTATATGAACATTAAATATCCTTAGGTTTGGTACTAAATTACAAAACATAAGTATTTGAGGAAATCTACATGGCACACTGCACATCTGCCTAGCAAATAGGGTGTTTTGTCTTGTAGATTGAAATCATGTTTCGCATGTATAGGTATTAAGCTTCATGCTATGTGCATTTGTTGTTGGATGAATTCCATCATGCAGACCCAGACAGATGTATGCTATAACCCATTATTTCAGACCACAACATCGTAGACACTGTTACAGTTGTCTAAACCTCATTGTACACGCATTATGATTATTACAGGGGTTGATCAGTAGCCATGATGTCGAGGTTTTGAGACACTATACGAATCGTGACAATACAAGTAACTCTTTGAGGTATTCAGATGGCTACCAGTCTTCCATGTAAGCTAACAGCTTTCATATTCATGCTTTCCAACGTTGTTTACTCTAAACTCATAAATGAGGCACTTCCTAAAAAGTAGACATAATTATCATGAAATTTAGTCCGTACGCCGTGTATCTATGTATGCATAAATTTCTCTACCAAAACCTATTTCTAACAACATACACGCATGTTTATTTATATGTATGTATGTATGTATGTATGTGAGAAAGTTTGTATGCATGTATGTAAGCATCTATACATGAATATATAT
>NC_068986.1:18661964-18662994 GCF_001194135.2 Octopus bimaculoides | reverse complement strand
TATATATATATACTTAAGTCTGGACTGGCGTTCGAGACAAATTGCAACTAGACGACTTATATACATATACACACACACACACACACACACACACACACACACACACATATATATATATATATATATATATATATATGTTCCTGTGTTACGTTGTAGAATTAGACATAGACACATAGCTATGCACAGAGGTCAACAGAGAACTTAAGTGTATGAAAGTGTGAGAGAGACTGAAATTGTGTGTGTCAGAGAGAGAGACAAAGAGACAGAAGTGAGGGTGATAGTGTAGTAAACATACATTCAATTCTCACAAACAATTTGGATTGCAAGATATTTTTTTGTTTGAAATATAAAGTGATTCGTATTGAGACCCATAAACATCTTGTGTATCGAAGTATCGAATCTTATATGAGATATTCGTTGAACCTAATCAAGCCTGTCTTATCATCATGAGACGATTTTGTGCGGGTGAATACCATCATTATAATGTCCACGTCCTTTCTTCATCTCAACGTGATACAGAGACAATATTTGTTTATATTTTGAATAGAATCAACAACCTCCTAGATATATTGACTTGTAGATTATGTTATCTATTTTCATATTATTTTTCATTTGGATTGTTCTGTTTTGTGCTAGATTTAACACATATTGTTCGACTCTGACTATCATATTTCATATTTTATTTTCTGACTTGGATTCTCATATTTTCTTACGTATTCTTTAATCTTTCAAGGTGCAATAACATTGCTCAGATCTGTGTCAACATCAGCTGCAATGAATATAACATAACAAGTTCATTGATTTTACCGACACAATCCAAACTTTCAACTACTTTCATATTCTCGCGCACACACAACGCGCAGGTATACATATATAGGTATGAATATATGCATATATATGCATACATAAATGCACACATATATTTCTGCGTGCTCGAAACCTTAACTTGATATACGTTAATATAAACAATGATTATATATATATATATATATATATATATATATGTAATACGCATATATATATATATATA
>NC_068986.1:18657343-18660556 GCF_001194135.2 Octopus bimaculoides | reverse complement strand
TATATATATATATATATATATATATATATATATATGTATACATACATATATATATGTATGTATGTATTGACTTCCTGGTGTTTGTGTGTGGCATGTAAATTCGTCTGCGTCTTTGCTTTTGAATATACGTTATGAAAATATATATTGTGACCAAATGACTCGAAAGCAGATACCAACGTTCGTTGAACTTATGTCATATCTTCTACTGCGTCATATCTGCCAATGTGATGTTTGTGAACTTTTCTTGCAGACGGAAATTATGACGAAACCTATATTGTTGATATCGTATCTATGACAAGCAATGTGAATCACAATATTGAGACAATGTCGTTGAATCATACAGAAGCAGGTAACTGTGTTGTAGGAAAGCCTAGGATGAATATTATACGGAATGATGGATCTGGTATATACTAAAATTTTAGTTGGAAAATACTAAAGTTAATAGAAAAGCTGTTGTAATAGAAAGGGATGGAATTTCCTTCTGGGATCACAGTTTTATGGGACCCGTTTGGCTGATACGGGCCGGACACTTTTACTAGCATAATGAACTAGAGAAACGTGAACTGAAATATTGTGCGCAAGAGCACAACGCATCCGGAATTGAAACCACAATTTTAATTCTCCGGGTGGCTACCGGTGCACAACTACACCCTTGTACCTCAAACAATGGAGCTACTGTCCTCACTCACCCTTAAACGGAACTAGTCGACCACGACCAGCAGGTACCGTTTAACGCTGAGTGTAGCGTAAATTATGTCTAAAACTAAACGGTATCTTTAGATTCAACGAAAAAGTTTCTAAATAACAGCTACTTATTTCATTGGACTCGTAAAACACTATAATTGTCTACTGCAAGAAAATCAATAACAGGCATGTCAATATATGTATTCATTTCGACACATTTGACTGTAACCCTCGCTATGTAAATCTGCATAATACAACTTTCTCGAATTTGCTAAGGATTATAATAACGTGCCGCGATGTTACAGTAGCGAATAACGTTAAGATCAATTGCGGAAAAAAAAAAATTAATGATATACAGTGAAGCAGGGAAGAAAATTAAATTCATATTTCATTGGATCTTCTGGTGGAAGACCCAAAGAGATTCTATGATAGTGCAGAACAATGGAATCATGTAGGATTATATGTTAGACGCTCGTACAAAGAAATTTGTAGAAGTATATTCGATTGGTACCTGTAAAAAAAAAAAAAGCACGCATAGGCAAATATTTTTAACTTAGGATTTTCGGAGGTTTGGTTCGTCATTTCTATAACATCACCATGTATAGTTAGTTACCTAAATATATCTATCTTGCATCTCTGCTGTAGATTTAAGCTGTAACAGAAATAGGCCCCTTACATATCCCGCTGAGAAATCCTATTACATTAGCTTAGTATCATACAAATGGAAAGTTTATATCCGTTTTCATAATATCTGTAAAAGGATTTCTAATATATCTTTCAATAAGGAAGTCTCCAATGTGCAACATAAGCCGAAACTTACGGCAATAAGGCTTTACTAGCTTATGGATTTGAATGCTTAAGCACCTAATTTACCTACAACTGTCATCTCAGTATCAAATGAATCGCTCATAACTTTTCATTCAATATTATATAATGTTGTGCGATCATTTCTATCTTAATTCACTCGCGCTTCCCTGCAAACCATAAATACAGAAGATGTTGAAATCTGTACAGCGATAACGTTAGTGTACAGTTGCACCAAAAATATGAGTACCATATTTCATTGTTGGCACTCTGTCGGTTACGACGACGAAGGTTCCAGTTGATCCGATCAACGGAACAGCCTGCTCGTGAAATTAACTTGAAAGTGGCTGAGCACTCCACATACACTTGTACCCTTAACGTAGTTCTCGTGGAGATTCAGCGTGACACAGGGTGTGGCAAGGCTGGCCCTTCGATTTACAGGTACAACAGAAACAGGAAGTAAGAGTGAGACGAAGTTGTGGTGAAAGAGTACAGTAAGGTTCGCCACCATCCCCTGCCGGAGCCTCGTGGAAATTTAGGTGTGTTCGCTCAATAAACACTCAGAACGCTCGGTCTGGGAATTGAAACCGCGATCATACGACCGCGAGTCCGCTGCTCTAACGACTAGGCCATTGCGCCTCCACATATTTTATACACCAACAAATAAAGTGCAAACCGCATGGGCATTGAGAAATTAAATAAGGCTGGCAATACTTGATTCATACTTCCGCTGGGGTAGAACCGTATTAGGTACCAGTTGCTTACTGGGGTCGATATAATCGACTGGCCCCTTACCCCAAAATTTCGGGCCTTGTGCCTAGAGTAGAAAAAATACTTGATTCATAGCACGAAAAGATTTAGTTACTGTCCGATGAACGGGAACGTGAAACTCAGAGTAACGGTTTTTTTTGTTATATTTCTGCTGCTTTTAAATAAAGTATATATATATATATGCATATATACACACATATATACGGCGGTTGTCTGTTCCTTATGTAGAGTTTGACCACCTCCTATTCCTACACCTTTGAACTATCATGCTATCTGGTGCGGCTTTTTACACCAGACACTGTTTTGAAGAGACATCCACATAGATTGCATATCCTATTTAGAGCACCAATAGTTGTAGTTAAGTTCTGATATTTGTGGATCTTAAAATGACTTTTGAGACCTCCATTAGGTCATACATTGCATTGAAAGGTGAGCACAGATATATAGGCAAAATAGTTGGTGGAAGTTCGTGTTGTATGGGTTCACTAATGAAATTATATATACGTATATGCACAAACACATACGAATACACGCACATATATATACTCTTTTACTTGTTTCAGTCTTTTGACTGAGGCCATGCTGGACCACCGCTTTTAGTCGAGCAAATCGACCTCAGGACTTATTCTTTGTAAGCCTAGTACTTATTCTATCGGTTCTTTTTGCCGAACCGCTAAGTGACGGGGACGTAAACACACCACCATCGGTTGTCAAGCGATGTTGGGGGAACAAAGACAGACACAAACATATACACACATCACATATATATATATATTTACACATATACGACGGGCGTCTTTCAGTTTCTGTCTACCAAATCCACTCACAAGGCTTTGGTCGGCCCGAGGCTATAGTAGAAGACACTTGCCCAAGGTGTCACGCAGTGGGACTGAACCCGGAACCAGGTGGTTGGTAAGCAAGCTACTTACCACACAACCACTTTTGCGCCCATAT
>NC_068986.1:18653773-18657156 GCF_001194135.2 Octopus bimaculoides | reverse complement strand
ACACACATACGAATAAACATACACACATATGACCTACTGAGATCACTTATAAAGAACAATATTGATTTAAAAGATAAAAATATTTATCCGCAGACAAGATGCATCGTTGTTTCTAAACGTTTTTATACCATTAAACATGGCGTCAAACATAGTATGACGAGTGTAATAATTATGTAAACATATTTTTTTTTAAAATTGTATATATACATACATATATTTATATGTGTGCGTATACATGCGCGCGCGGTTGTGTATTATATGGTTAACTTCATAGCATAATCATGTTTATGTTTTAAAATATCATAGTATATTCAATATAATTCATATTTAATTCTGATTGGGGCGGATTTTTCTGTCCAAATATCATTTGATCGCTAATTTATTGTAGATGTGGAGAAAAATAGTGAAAAACATATTAAATACCCATTTATTCAACGACAAAAAATATTTCATGCGTAATTGAATAGTGTTTAATATGCGTGTGTTGCCTACTAGAAGCAGAAGTCATATAAAACAAACGAGCAAATTTAGGTAATTGGTGAAAACAGCGCTTTGATAAGTACGAAGCACTTCCGAAACAATCAATATAAGTTAGAATATAGACTATAAATGATTGCTTGCACAAAATAATTAATTTGAATAATGCAAATGCATTGCATCGAATTTTTTTCTATCGTATACTGCATAATATACAAGATTATATCAGCATCAATATACAACACATTTTCTTTTGATTTAGGTATATAATTACCTAATTTGTCAAGGTTTAGCTCCTTGTTGCTGATGATTAACAATTTACGGTGAAATCACGTGATACAACAGTATCATTCAGCGTTGCTGTCGAGAATTCGTTAACCGATATAATCTGTGCTGTTAGAACTTGTGGAGACGAGATGATTTCTCGGGTCATTTACCGCAGTATACGACGTTATAAACAACACATCCAATTTGGGTTGAACGTGCTAATTAATAATCGTTACAACGGCTACTCCTGTCACGGACACAAATATATATATATATATATTGCAGAGTTCAGTGATGGTAAATTCAACAAAAGAAGCACTTCATCTGGTGAGAGATAAATATTATTTAATAAATACAATACAGTATATGTTTTTATGTACTACTATTTGATTCTTTCGATGAAAGCATGCCAGGCAGTATCATCAATACACCTAGTGTTACAGCGGCATCTTCAGGCACTACCTACATAGCATAAACAAACTATAAATAAGACGATAGAATGAGAAATGTGAGAAAGAAATATATATAAAAATGTGGAAGGTTGAAAACCGGAAAACAAAAGAGAAAACAGAAAGAGGTTACAGTTATTTCCCCTTTGACAGAAAAAACATCAGGCTGAAAAGACAACCACCCAGAGTCTGTGGTAGAGCTGCTCACTTTGGAGTGTGGTAAATTTCACTTCATCAACAGACATATCCTTACAGCCGGTGAATATTTCGGATCAAGAATTCATCAGTGAGTCACAGTTCGTAGATCTGAAAAGGCTATGTGTTTTGTTAGCTACGAATAGCATACATTTTTTTAAAACCCGTTAAAGTATGGTGTGAGTTTTCGACTATTTTCCAACCTATTGTATGTGGTGTGGCGTTCGACTTCAAACATCATACGTAGCTAGCTAACTTAGTACCTTTATATTTGTTTCTGTGACAAACGGAGGATATCTGATTACATACTGATATTTGAAATCTTCACATAGTCCGACAAAGCCCCTCTTATCGGTTGTGTAATAATCCAACATTGCTGTAATTTCAGCCTCATATATGAAGGATTTAATCATACATCCCTGATCGAGTGGACATCTTCATTCGTCTCAGTGGTGCTAGTGCTGGTATATTCGTGTATAAGTCAGTAACAGAAATAAGTGGATCTACTGTTTCGGAAAATACTATTTACTTGTTTAAGGGTTGTACTGGATTAATTACGAAAATTACTCTAACAGTTCAAATACTAAGAATTAAGCATACTCAGTTTCATTTTTACCAATCAATTCGGGAAAATGAATGGACTATTTCACTTGACTATTTATATGTGCGTAATGTATGTATGTATGTATGTTTGTATGTATGTATGTATGTATGCATGTATGTATGTCTCTCACTCTGTGTCTCTGTCTTCCACCACCGTTTGTCAACAGGTGATGATGCGTTTAGGTCCTCTTAATTTAGCAGTTCTGCAAAATAGAGCAATAGTAGAAGTACAAGGCTTGAAAACAGTAAGTGCTGTAGTCGATTTGTTTGACTAAAACTCGAAAAGGCAGTGACCCAGCATGACTGCAGTCGTGTGAGTCGTACAACTAACGTATGAAATATAAAAGTTAAAAATCTCTGTAATAAGCATCCAGGAGCAACTGATGCGTTTGAGAATTCTTGGTGCACGTCAATGAATCTTATCGTGTAGCCACATGCTTAGATGAAATATGTCATCTCCGACAGATTTCACTGACTGAACTCTCTGAACGCAAACGAAAAAATACTTTGAAATACAAGCTTAGAAGAAATCTGCCACCTCCGACGACATATTCACCAACAATGTGGAAATTTTGCCTGACCTCTCTATGCGTACGTTATAGAAACAGCATCAAATTATTTGGAATAACTAAAACAAACAGAATATAGATAGAAAATGAATTAACTCTTAAGGTAACCATAAACGTATGTGAAATGAAGATAGATATCTTCAAAGATAAATTGTGCAGTCATACACACTCGAAAAGTGTGATGCCTTAGATAAGAGCCGCCTGTTTAACGTGGAAAGGAACAAGATATAAAGACTATAACGGATGATATTCTATAGAATATCTTTACGAATATGGTTGTTAAAATATATCGTACATTTCACCTGTGCAACAACGATACATAACCAACCAATATATACAAGGAAATATATGCAAAGAATTCCGAAACTAATAATATACCACGTCATGGATTTCCGCTGAAATGAATTTGTGGCATATAAAACGGTGTTGACTATACACACAGATAAAATTTTAATTAAACACGGTGTTTTTAATGATGTATATGCAAAGAACAAGGGACAGAAAGAAAGGTGAAATGCTTTGTTTCTGTCGTTGTTTGAGTAACAATTTTGTTTTTGTATTTCATGTTGTTTACATTTTGTGACGTCTTGTACCCATATATGTATATATATGTATATATATATATATCTATATATATGTGTGTGTGTGTGTGTGCGTGTGTGTTTATCTAAACATATATGTATGTACATATATGTATGTATATATGCATGTACATATCTATTATTTATATTATACATGCACGCACATACATACCTATATATATGCATATACATACCTATATATATGCATATACATACATACATACATACATACATATATATAT
>NC_068986.1:18649287-18651533 GCF_001194135.2 Octopus bimaculoides | reverse complement strand
TATATATATATATATATATATATATATATATATATATGTGTGTGTGTGTGTGCGTGTGAGTGTGTGCGTATGTGTGTATGTGTGTGTGTGTCTGTGTTTCCCCATCAGTGCATGACAACCGCTGTTGGTTTGTTAATATCTGCGTCAAAAGGTGTGATAGTGTATGTAGTAGAATCGATTTCTTGGACTAAACCCTTCTAAACAGTACCTAGATTGGTCTCAACCCAACAACCGAAACAAGGTATACACAGTATAAGACAACAACAGTGTTATTCAGGTACGAAGTAAAATGAAACACAAAAGCACACACGTGTTACACGTCGGTATTGTTACCGTTAAGCCTTGTGTACGTTTCAGGTCCTTATTTGAGGAGAAAAAAACCTTCTGGGCAAAATCATGTAGGAGATATCGAAAAATATAATTTAGCATATCCCAGCATATTTTTGAATTTGTTCAAAATTAGCTCTTTCAAGAAAAAAAGTAAATAAATAAAAATTGATGCTTGTCCCTAATTGAGCAGAAGCTTCCCTTATGACCTATCCGTTGTTTTCAGACATATTATATAGGAATAATTTATATCTGCTAAAATAAATAAATAAGTAAATTAATAAAAAATATTAAAAAAAAAACAGGGCAAAGAAATAAACAAAAACAAAAACATAAGCCAGAGAAAGCCCATTTCTGAGACATGAGCGCATTTTCTTGAATGTCAAGTGACTGTAGAGAAACTATCCTTTTTATCTCACGCTCCTTAAGCAATGGTGTTGTTTACGATTTATTTCCCCATAAATTTTTCACTCCTTTGTTTTACTCTGTTTTCTCCCTGTGTCACTATTTCACACACTCTCTCTCTCTCTCGCCGTCTTCCACTTTGTCACACTTATCTTTCGCTTCATTTTCCACTTTGTTTTAAATGTGTTGCTATGTTTTCCTTTTTATTTTAACTTGCTAGTTGCATTTTGTTATGCTAAATTATAGGTTATCTTTTATTGAGCACTAAAAATATAACCAGAAATGAATATTCGGCAAGTGAAAGAATCGATATTAATGAAGGAATAATGTTTCTGTTATTATGTAACTTGCACATATGAACGACAACAGCAACAGACATGTCTTCACAATGTTAACGTTATATTAAATGCCTAAGTGGATGGCGTCTCTGAATTGATAAGTTCCTAAACAATACCGTTTTACAACGTCAACAAATATAACATATTCTACAATTACTTAGTGATTCTCTAATCTATATTACAGCAACTACGGTAGAGGCAATACTATGCTAATGATTTCAGAATAAGTTAGCAGCGTCCTCGAGTGAACTCCATCTATTGCATAACAAAAAATTTAAACGGATATTGATTTCTAACATAGACACTAATCTTAAAATATTATGGAGGTGTTATAGTTTATTCAAACGGAGTCAGTACGTGAGCACTTGGCCATATTTTATACTTTATTGATATCGGAAAGATGAAAGGAACAAATGACCATAAGGACGTTTGAATTAAGAGTGTAAAAATCTGCAAAGTGATGTGACATGGTGTTTTACTCGACGCTCTAACGATTATGCTAATCCATTTTTGGTGATAAGACTGAGCCTTGGAATTACTGTGAGAAATCATTCGACTAATTTCGCAAAATATACATCAACCAAATTTCACTTGCAGTGTTGTTTGATTCGAAGCATTTCATGATATCCTGCTTAAGCAGAGCAAACACATAACCTTATGATTCCGAAACGAATTTTTGCTTTTAACGATTCGACCAATTCCACGACAGCATTGTGGCAATCATGATTAATGCCTGTATGCTCAAATACCAATAACTGAACAATACAACGCTTAATATGAACAGCCTGATGCATATAAATATTTTTCTCGCTTTTATTACTTTTACCTTAATATTGTCTGCATGAATTGCTTTAACATTAAATCACCACTCTTGTCCTTGTACAAACGATATGAAGGATCTATCTAATGTTTACACTATAAGATTTAGTTATATGAATTTACTGCCAAGTGGATGTGTATCTAATAAAAGGCGAGAGACTAATATATGTAAATATCTATGTGCGTATATATGTATGTGTGTATGTATGCATGATCATATATATATATATATATATATATATATATATGTATGTATATGTATATATCTTTTCATATATATACATATGTTTGGGTGTGTGTGTATTTATATATGTATATATATATATATACATACATACATATATATATATATATATA
>NC_068986.1:18646732-18648799 GCF_001194135.2 Octopus bimaculoides | reverse complement strand
ACACACACACATGCCATTAAGCCATTCATCGACACCTACTCTAGAAGAAAAACGACCACCTTTGGCTTCAAGACAAAAGGTGTTCTTCCATCAGAGTAATGCTTGGCCCCATACACCGAAGATGCCTCAGCCATCATATTCGACGGGCATTGCCCCATCTGATTATCATTTATTCTGCAGTCTTCAAAATCATTTGGACAGAAAAAATATGAATTCTGTAGACAAGTTCAGAACAATACTGCAGGAGAATTTTTCCTCACAGACAAGTGAATTTTGGAAGACGGGCCTTGCAAGCCAACCAGATAGATGGAAGAACATTATCGAAAGGAAGAGGAGTATATTTTAGATTAAAAAGAAATTTATCTTCATTTTGAAAAAATAAAAGAAGTATAAAAAACCGTATTTTATGTGAGATGACCCAATATATATCAATATGTGGAAAGACGCGTGGCTGAGTGGTTAGTGTACTAGTCACACAGCTCACTAGAGTTGTTAGTTCGATACTAAGCCGTGCATTGTATTTTTCAGCAAAACGCTTTAATTCGTGCTGCTCCATTTCATTCAACTGGAAACGATTAGTTTTACCTGTAATTGAAAGGGGTCAGCCTTGTCAAATTCTGTGTGGCGCTGAATCTCGCTGAGAACTACGTTAAGTGTGTACACGTGTCGGTGGAATGCTCAACGACTTTCGCATTAAATTTGTGAGCAGATTGTTCCCTTGAGCGGGTCAATTGCAACCCTCGTCGTCGTAATCAACAGAGTGCCAGTTATTATAAAAATTTAGAAAGAGAGAACGATCCACGGTGGTAAACTGGTACAATCGTTAGCGTGGCTGGCAAAATATTTACTGCCATTTCATCCGTCATTACGCTCTGAGTTCAAATTCCACCGAGATCGAATATTCCTTTCATCCCTTTCGAGGTCGATAAAATAAGTACCAGTCGAGCACTGGGGTCCATGTGCTCCTTCACCCGAACTTGCTGGAGTTGTGTGCCAACGTTTGAAAACCAATATGTAAAAGCATAAGGCGGTGAGGTGACAATATCATCTGTCTGTGCGTTCTCAGTTCAAATTAAACCGAGATCGACTTAACCTTTCATTCTTTCGAGGTCGATAAAATAAGTTCCAATTGAGCACTGGTGTCGATGTAATCGAATCACTCCCTCAATTATGAAAATGATTGCGAAATTGTCTTGTGCCAAATTGTGAAACCATTATGAAAATAGGCATATAAAGATTTACGTCATACGTTAAATATTTCTAAATTTCCATCCTGATTTAAGAAATTTGCACCCAAATATGATGAATATGCTATCTTATCCAAAATAAGTGTCATGTCGCTTGAATTCTATTGAGATTGAAAGCAAAAGCATGGAATGTAACGCTAAATGAATATTTATTGGTAAGCATGCAGAAAAAAAAATGTTTCCTGGTTTTAGTATGTCACCATAATACTAAAGTATATTCTTAAGCCGAAATGCATTAATCAATTAAACAAATGAGATACAAGCAGTGCCAAGTAATTTTTGTAATGGTTGGATAAGTCGTATAGGTGATGCAAATTTCGTGGTATACTGAAACATCAAAGTTATATAGTAATTATATATGATGAAAATATATACAAAATATATGATATTTTATACTCATACATAGACACACACAGGCGCACACACACAACAACATACACACACACACACCAAATACTTCATTAAATATCATATAAAGAAATATATATAATTGTTGAACGGAAATGTAAATCCCATCATCTTCCGTGATATCAATCAAGTAATAAATATTAAATCTAAATAATATCATTTGTAATTCTTATGACTGCAGACATTCCACCTGGTGACTGACCCCTGCGCATGCATTAAGAAAAGCATTCAGGTTCATTTACATATATATTGTAACATTTATACACATATCTACGTATTAGTGTGTATGACACAGACATATATTCGAGGGGTTTATGAAAAATCTTGAGCCTCAAAAAACAAACCATAGTACATGACTTCATGGTTCAAAACCTTTCATACACCACTCGTATATATATATATATATATATAT
>NC_068986.1:18645540-18646543 GCF_001194135.2 Octopus bimaculoides | reverse complement strand
ATATACGTTCTGCCTATATGCAAATATATACATGTGTGTACACACCACACAGATAGGTGTATATATATACCTACATGTGTGGTGTGTACATACATGTATGTATATGTATATAGGCAGAACGTAAGAGAAATTATTTTACAGCATTGGTATTAAGCTAGGGGCAGAGTGTGGGGGATATATCTATTTTCAACACATCAGATACTAATTCGTTAAATTTAAAGTGCAGATGAAATAGAGCATATTAATATGCTAAATAGATGTTTAACTAAACCAGCAATAATTTGATATACTTTATGATGGAAAAAAATAATATTTGCACTTTGGATATATTTATGAATAATTACCATAGTCAGAAGTCAGCTGTACAATTTGATGATGTGTATTTGTCTGTATATATTCGTTTGCGTGCACACACGTGTGTACGTGTATGTGTGAATACATGTGTGTATATTTGTTTGTTTGTGTGTATGTATATACATATCTATTTATGTTCGTTTCTACTCTAGGCACAAGGCCCAAACTTTTTTGAGAGCGCGCCAGTCGATTAGATTGACGCCAGTACACACTGGTACTTAATTTATTGACCCCGAAAGGATGAAAATCAAAGTCAACCTTGGAAGAAATTTAACTCAGAATGTAAAGAGAGACGAAATGCTGTTAAGCATTTCATCCGGCCTGCTAACGTTTCTGCCAGCTCCATATTTGTTTACATCAACAAACCACCGACTAAGTTAGGAACATATGTATCGTCACGTAGTTGTTGTTCTTTTGTTCTACTGTGACAAAAAACAACAGTGATTAGCACATTTACGTCCAAATCTGTCAAAGAATATAAGGGTACATATACAGGACATTGGTTTCCTTCTCACTTCTCACTGTCTCTATGATGATTGAATATCGTAGGAGTGGCTGTGTGGAAAGTAGCTTGCTTACGAACCTCATGGTCCTGGGTTCAGTCCCACTGCGTGGCACCTTGGGCAAGTGTCTTCAACTATAGCCTCGG
>NC_068986.1:18643700-18645530 GCF_001194135.2 Octopus bimaculoides | reverse complement strand
GCGTGGCACCTTGGGCAAGTGTCTTCAACTATAGCCTCGGGCCGACCAAAGCCTTGTGAGTGGATTTGGTAGACGGAAACTGAAAGAAGCCCGTCATACATATATATACATATATATGTGTGTGTGCGTGTGCGTGCGTGTGTGTATGTGTGTGTGTGTTTGTCCACCAACTTCGCTTGACAACAGATTCTGGTGTGTTTACGATCCTGTAACTTAGCGGTTCGGCAAAAGACACCGATAGAATAAGTACTAGGCTTACAAAGAATAAGTCCTGGGGTCGATTTGCTCAACTAAAGGTGGTGCTCCAGCATGGTCGCTGTCAAATGACTGAAACAAGTAAAATAGTAAAAGAGAGTAAAGTGTAAAATTTATTCTTTGGCATAATCAAACTGTCTTTTTTTTTAATTTTGTTGAAGAAATAGAAATCATCCATGAATTCCCGATCATTAATTCAGGTTGCCTGTGGCTGACATCAAAAAGTGGTGTCAGAACACCGGGTGTTTCAGAGTATCCTTGCTAGCGGATCGAATGTCTTAGCAACAGGCATTCGTTATAAGCAGAAGCTGTTGTCGTGTGACGAAGGCAACAGCAATTACGATATTCACGATCACGTTCGTTTTCCAGGAACGCCCGTCCGCGCGCGCAGGCTTACACATACACACACACAATTTCTAAATGGTTTAATAAAAAATAACAACTAATTAATAAATAATGTAATCACCCTTGTTGTTTACAACTTCTTCCCAACGTCCAACAAGATTTTTCAATACCTCTTTGGTAGAAATCATCCGATTTCGACTCGAAAAATTGATACAACCAAGCTTTCAATTCTGCATCAGTACTGAAGGAATCAGAGCGCATAGCTATTGAAAGAGATCTAAAAGTTGGAAATCCGTTGGTGCCAAATCAGGAGAGTACGGCGGGTGTGGCAGCACTTCTCAGTCATGCGTTGGAAAGACTTCCTTTGCCATATTAGCGATATGAAGGTAGGCGTTGTTGTGCAGCAGAAGATCTCCATACTGCCGATTAGGTCTTTTCTCTTGAATAGCCGCGTTGAGTCCTTCTATATGTTGAACATAGTGTTCCGTCTTGATCATTTGGTTCCGTTCAAGCAATTCGTAATGGATAATCCATTCCCAGTCCCACCATACACATAACATTGTTTTACGCGGCTGAAGGTCTTATTTCACGTGCGGTGTTGCTTGCGTACCGGGACTAAGCCATTCGTTACGCTGCTTCATATTGATGTACAGGCACCATTTTTCTTCGCCACTAACGATTTGGTAAAGAAATCGTTGCTGGTGTCTATTAGTTGAGCGGTGACGAGCAAGCAAACCAGCGGAGATTGTGGCTCGTTGATTTTTGTTGCTGTGGCTTAAAGCATGCGGAACCCATGCTCTATACTTCTGCAACTCTACCATTGAGTGAAGATGTTTCTCTATAGCAGCGTGGGAGCATTCCATTTTCTCTGCCAGTTCCCTTGTCGCTTGACGAGAATATTCGTGCAAACCTGGTTTTAATCGCTGTTCATCGAACTCAACTTGACGGCCAGAAAGAGGTGCGTCTTTGAGGTCACAATCTCCATTTTTTCACTTGGCATACTAATCACGGGCGGTACTTTCAGCTATGGCACCATCTCCATACACAGCACAACATGTCGCGAGCAGCTTTTGCGGCCTTAGAACCTTGATTAAAAGTAAAATGATGGAGGTGTCCAAAATGCTCGACATCAATCAACTAACATTAATTAGCAAAATAAAAAAAATAAAAATCCAAATTGATTCCAAAATATAATTCCGGAAAAAAAAAAAAGATTTCAAAATTTAAAAA
>NC_068986.1:18641610-18643264 GCF_001194135.2 Octopus bimaculoides | reverse complement strand
ATATATATATATATATATATATATATATAGGGTGCAACATGAGTAACGCCCTTCTTGCATTTAATATTCTTTATAGTATAGCAATGTTTATTAAGTAATTTTTTTATTGAACACAAGTTTATTGCATTACTGAAAGAAACGAATACTAAACTAATGAAAAAAGTCGCAGAAATTTCAGGAAATTTTTCGAGTATTGTTTCATGAAAAAAAAGATGATTCAGTATATGATTTAAATACAAAAGATCGTTACTTCTGCCGCACCCTGTATATCAATCGATTGATCCATCGATCGATAGATAGATAGATAGATAAGTAGATATATAGACAGCAAGGTTTTCGTAGTTAGATATATACAAACTTGGTCACAACACAATAAATGGAAAGGCTAGAGAGAGAGGGTATGCATGTTTGAATTGTACAAATAGATAGGAAGTCGGAAGGAAATAAGCAAACAATATATTTAAGATTTCAGTGGTTATTGTTTCAGTATTTACTAGCTTGTATTTCTTAACGTAAAATAAAATCAGGGAAGTCTATTTCTAATGGCACTTGAGACTGTGAGTGTAAGATTACTCCTAAAGTTTTGTGTCTCTATAACATTTTATAAATCTATCAATCATTCCTTCTTTGTTTTATACAACTGTCTCCTACGTACTTGATAAAATGCATTGAGAAACTTTAATTAATTAAACTAAGCCATTAGGGTTACGAACCTGCTTATTCAAAATGCATAATTGAAGTAAAACCGAACGACAGAAGAAAAAAATGGGGGCGGGTGAGTGTAGGAATTCGATTTTTTTTTAATTAATCAAATTTAATTAAATGTAGAATTTACTTTGTTATCAGTCTGATCTCTAGCGTTACGATGACTACTATGGATATAATTCCAGCCTAATAGAATTTATTAACGAGGTATAGTCGAAATGCAGGTGCAGTAAATGCGTATGTCTATAGAGATGAAGTAGAGTTTGGTAAATGAAAAATATATGTGCTTAGGGCAAGATATATGCGTAGCTTTCAACTTTCTGTCTTTTGCTTGTAACATTCATTACACTGTGGCCATGCTGTAGCCCTGCCTTAACGGATATTAGTGTAACGAAGCGAACCCTAGTAGATATTTTCTTAAACCCGCCAATTATTCTATCGTTTTCTGTTCCCGAACTGCTAGATTGGGAGGACGTAAACACCAAAACCAATTGTGAAGCTGCTATGACGGGCAAAGACAGACACGAAGGCCTACACACATACACAGACACACACATAGAGACCCACACCTACACATACGCACACACATAGAGACACACACAAACAGACACACAATGGCAAACACACACGGACGTGTCGCTCGACGATCTATGCAGAGGAACAGAACCTGGAATCATTCTCTTGGGAAAAAGAGATTTTATAATATTGATACATAAATAAGAACATAATCTAAAACGTAAGCAACGCAACATCAATGTCATAAATATGTATGTATGTATGTATGTATGTATGTATGTATGTATGTATGTGTGTATGTATGTATGTATGTATGTGTGTATGTATGTATGTATGTATGTATGTATGTATGTATGTATGTATGTATGTACGTATCTATCTATCTATCTATCTATCTATCTATATATCTATCTATATATATATATATATATAT
>NC_068986.1:18638757-18641600 GCF_001194135.2 Octopus bimaculoides | reverse complement strand
TGTGTGTGTGTGTGTGTGTGTGTGTGTGTGTGTGTGCGTGTGTGTGTGTGTATATCTTCCTACATGTACGAAGTCTGTGAAATATTTATATTAGTGGACAATTCAAAATTACATGTACGTAGTATTCTAAACGGATATATTTGAAATAGTTGTCCTCATCCTAACCATAGCGCACATTCCTTTACAATTTCTTTTTTCAATATTGTCCATGCGGTTGGCATCAAGGAATAAATCTGGCACACGCGGAATTATACTACCAACATAAGGCCATTGTCTTTAAACGTGTATAGATTTCTATAGAGTGATATTTGGGTGTATGAACGCTGATCTGGGATCCACACTATGTTCGAGGAGAACAATCTTGTGGAACACTTTTAGACCGGCAAGTCAGGTCAATTTGGAAATCTTCATTGTTCGTGTTGATTGTTCGTGATATTGTGGATTATGACTTGTCTCAGACAAGCTCTAGATGCATGGAATCTTCATAAAATGAACTTATATCTGATGAGTGCACAGGGAGGGAAACATTCTGCACATCATTCTTCAGTGTCCATGCATCAGTGACACATAAGCTTTTGTTGAACAGTTATTTTCTCGTGTAGGAAGAATTGGGTTGCACACCGAGTCTATTGTGAAGATTGATACGGTATCTTCCTTTCGCAAGCAAGGGAGGAAATTATTTCTCGAATTGTTGAGTCTGGAAATGGAAAGTTGTGAATTGAAACACGTTTGAAATGTTTAAAGACAGGTTGTTTACGATCTGGCCAGGCGGCCAAGTTCTTCAAGTAATACATCTACTAACCCAGAAGAGAGTAGCGAAAGAATAGAGGAAGGTGCTGCCTTCGAATGGCGACTGAGAGTAGCATGCTTGAGGATGTTAAGGGGACAGACTCTGAGAAAACATTTTTAAGAAGGCGGAGAGAAATTTGGAATGGAGAACTGTAATGTTTTGGAAATGGCAGACAAATGTTGATTTGTATTATGGTTTCTACCGCATTGCCATAGGTAGACAGCCCCGGTACTTGAATATAGTTCTTGTCGAAATTTTTGTTGGAATTGAAATTTTTCTGTCCTTTGAATTTTCTATTATAATATAATTTATTTTGGTTGATTTCATTTTGATCGATATAAACCACCTCATCGTTTCTTTTATTTCATCCTTTTATATTGACCTGGATGTCTTTAGCCTCTGTCCAATAAATTATTATTATTATTATTATTATTATTATTATTATTATTATTATTATTATTGTAGAGAGCATTATTGCTGCAACAGTGGGGATGGAAAAAAAGAAAATCAAGCAGGTTTCGAAACGAAATTATTTGCGATGATGCATTTAAGTTACTTTATAATTAAATTTCACATGGTACAAATGCGAACTTAGAAATGCTTTGCTAGACCTCAATGAAAGAACCCGTAGTAGTTCATTGAAATATAAAGTCAATTTAATCAAATATAAACTGACAGAGTAACGCTATGGTCTTGATGTGACAAAGGTAGCGGAGCAGAGATTTGTTAAAGTTGTGCAAACATTCGCCGTATTATGATTTTTTTTCTATTTATCTTCTGAATTCAAAGTGTGTGGGCAGCCTTTTGTCTACTATCTCTGAGCTTTTAGCAAATGCAAATTACAGTTCGCTCAAAATTGGTTTGAGCCAATGAACTTCTGTAGCTTTGATCAAATATAGCCGTCCGCGAAATATATATCAAACTTAGAAATACTGTTGTTCACCTCTTGAACTTCGTTGTCATCACATCCACCACTGTCATCACAACTACCGCCAACAACAATTTGAGCAACAACACTATCAACACCAGCACTAGCTTCAGCATCATCATCATGATTATCATCGTTTTCATCATCAACATCATCACAATACTTTTCATCATCACCCCCAGAGGCGTGAACACCGAAAATACAATCACCAAAATACCATCACTACCACCAAAAATACCATCACCACCACCACGACGATGACCATTATCCCCGTCGTCGTCAGTGTCACCATCATCATAGTCACCATGAATATTTGGAAAACCGGGTGGAAAATAACTTATCGAATTCGACTTAAATTTAACCTGCTTTAACACCATTTTTATACTTTGACATTTTTAGCGCAAATATCCCTGTTAATCGTCTCTGAGAGAGTTACGCCCTCTCTCAATTCCGAAATACCCATAAAAATTGAACCAGGGTCAAAGCGTTGCCTTATCTTTTTATAGAAATAAACACTGCCTGAGATTCATATAAATACATAAGATAAGCCCCAATGATTCTATACAGTGCATACAATAAACAGTAATACAAGCGGATACTTTGATGTAATAAGTCATGTTTTGTAATGCATGCATTGTTATACAATTAAACAGTTTTAGAGCCAGGTGAGGGTATGTGGTAAGAAGCTTGCTTCACAACGACATGGTGTTGGGTTCAGTCCTAGTGCATGAAGCTTTGGCCAGGTATTTTCAAAGATTCCCCTGGCTTGTTTCACGGAAACAAACAAATGTATATATATTTGTGTGCGTGTGCGTATGCATGTGTATGTGTGTGTGTGTGTCTGTGTGTGTGCGTGTGTGTGTACGAATGTATATATATCGATATAGGGACGTGCTACAAACCATGAAGATCAGTGGAATAAAATGAATTTTCATCGTAGGCGTTGTGAATACATTCATGAATGCACACACACATCCACACACACAAGCACACAGGCAGATACACACACGCTCATATATATATATATATATATATATATATATATATATATATGTATTGTTGTACTTGGGGATGGTCATATTGCCAGTTTAGCCAATAAAAACACACGCACTGTATATTTGGTGT
>NC_068986.1:18634294-18636397 GCF_001194135.2 Octopus bimaculoides | reverse complement strand
TATATATATATATATATATATATATATATATATATGCATAGATATCTGTAGGTATATAAATGTCTGTGTGCATGCATGTATGTATGTATGTATGTATGTATGAAGTAAGTATACATAGAGGTAATCAGTAACGAATTAGCTGGAATTATTCATTTGTATCTCACGTGATTAATTACAGCTATCTGCAAATCTCAAAGAACGTAATTAAATCGTTATAGATTAAATTTGCTTTGATCCACTGTCAGACGATCCGGTACTAAATATTAGTGATATGGCAATAAAAGAATTAACGATGATTTCCAATAACACAAATCCGAACAATTTGAGCTACTATCTTCCTTTGAATGCATATACATACGTATATATTAACATCCCTATATAAATGTTGATATGCAATGATTGATACTTTTCATGTCGCTGCTTGGCTTACGTGTTCGAATGTCCGTCACTAAATTAACTCCCTATGTTCCATTCCAAGACCCGTCAAGCAACTCAACTTTACAGCAGTAAATATGAGTACCCGTCGAAAACTGGTGTATCAATGGCATTCTGATTCCTGATGAACGTTTACCTCTTTTCTCGCTTTTCTTCTTTATTTAATTCCTTAATATTGTTCCTGTGTGAATTTATATATACAGGGTCCGACATAAGTAACTATACGTTTTCTTTTAGTTGTAACTTTGTTGATTCCTATTCAATTTTTCTATTTCATATGTCATTTGAAAGCTGAAATCTTATATTTTTATGTTATGTCTATTATGTCCACCCGATTAAGAAAAGAGCAAAAGATTGCTGTTTTGAAATGGTTCTGCACAAAGTTATCTGGCTTTGCTACAGAAGCTGAGGGTCTGTACTTTCAGCAGGACGGGGCACCGGCCCACTATGCTACGCTTGTCCGAGACTGGCTGGACGCCAACTTGCCCTGTCGAGGACCGCTTGAGTGGCCATCTCGTTCGCCGGATTTGACCCCACCCAACTTTTTCCTGCGGGGCGTTCTCAAAGAGAAAGTCTACTCAACAAAGCGCCGCAACATTGCTGAACTTAAGGAACAAATTCGAGCTGCCAGATAAATTTGTGCACAACCATTTCAAAACCGCAATCTTTTGCTCTTTTGTTAATCGGGTGGGCATAATCAATCTAACAGTATATCTGATATAGGGGGGAAAAACAAATAAAAATATAAGATTTTAGCTTTCAAATGACATATGAAATAGAAAAATTGAAGAAGTATCAAGAACGTTACAAGCAAAAGAAAATATATATATGTGTGTGTGTGTGTGTGTGTGTGTGTACGTGTGTATGTATATATGTATATGCATACACACGCACACACACTCTCTCTCTCTCTCACACACACACACACACAGATATATATATACATACACATGTGTATTGAATATCTAAAAGTGTTTTTTTTGTGCATGCACGGGGTTTTGTTAGGGTACTAAGTTTTAAGTTTCCCCGATTTCCCTTTAGGTTCCTCATTGAAGAAATGGATGAAAGAGATGTTCTATGCGGAATGTGCTCGTTTGTTTTGCTTGCATTGAATGATAAACTTCCAAGGAGTATCTCGTACTGCAATTCGCACACTATTCTACGTTCTTATTCTAACATGATTTGTCGTATAACCGCTGTCTCTACTGATTTTGTTAATTGCTATTTTTGTCATTGATGATGTGGTTCTTGTTATTTTTGTAGTTGTAGCTCATCGCGACATACTCTTGTACTTGTTTAATTGTTAATATTTGACTTAAAATTTGGCCAGTTTTTATCAGTTTCTGTTTTCAATAGCTCATTGTTTATGGGATTGTTTCTGTTGGAAAGAAAAATTATGTATATATGGCATTTTTGTTTTCAGAATGATACTCTTTTACTCTTTTACTTGTTTCAGGCATTTGACTGCGGCCATGCTGGAGCACCGCCTTTAGTCGAGCAAATCGACCCCAGGAATTTTTCTTTGTAAGCCTTGTACTTATTCTATCGGTTTCTTTTGCCGAACCGCTAATTTACGGAGACGTAAACACACCAGCCTCAGTTGTCAAGCGATGTTGAAGGGACAAACACAGACACACAAAGACACACACACACACACACACACACACA
>NC_068986.1:18633437-18633867 GCF_001194135.2 Octopus bimaculoides | reverse complement strand
ATATACGACGGGATTCTTTCAGTTTTCGTCTACCAAATCCACTCACAAGGCTTTGGTCGGCCCGAGGCTACAGCAAAATCACTTGCCCATGGTGTCACGCAGTCTGACTCAACCCGGAATCAGGTGGTTGGTAAGCAAGCTACGTACCACACAACCACTACTACGTTTTTTTTTTTTTAATGATGATACTGAATAATTTCGGCTTGAAAACTCTTTTGTTAGTCTTTTTCAAGTATATATATAATCATGATATGCAATTAAATGCTGGTTTCCTTACATCTATAACTTATGAATACAGCTTCTGTGAATTACAAATTCCCAAATTATTAGAACGTTAGACGGTCATTAAGGTCGGGGATGGAGACGATACTGATTATATATATATCTATCTATATATATGTGTGTGTGTGTGTGTGTGTGTGTGTGTGTG
>NC_068986.1:18629112-18632913 GCF_001194135.2 Octopus bimaculoides | reverse complement strand
ATTTTAGTTTTGTTTCATTTAATACATACAAGGAAACAAGTTAATGTTAGTTTTCTTAAAAAAAATTCTACATAATTGTTGACCCATGCAAACTATATTATTGAATGTGTTTGGTGTAATATTCCAAAATGGGCGCCTTTGATTTTTCGTGATTCAGTTAACATCGCTCATTTGCTTTTATTATAATCCTTTTTACTTTTAATTGGCATCTTTGTTACAGTTACTTGCTGAGGCACACCCGCCGTCCTGGGGAGAGTGAGGATAAGAGATGTTACAATATGACTGAAAGCTTGGGGAGGGGAGGTAGTGAAATGTGTTCATGTAATACAAGATGGATTTTTAAATGCATTGGGTTTTTCTCTGGATGTGGGCAGTACTTGTCAATACAATATTTTGGATTTATATGAGACGTGGTTCTCATGGGATTTTATCTACATTTTTCTGACCTCCATTTATTAGCACAACTATGGCGCCTGTAATAAGAGGAACAGTTCCCGTTTTAAGATGCCGCATCTCTTGTATTTCAATTTCCAAGTCCTTATATTTGCTTAGTTTGTCAAATTCCTTGACAGATATATTTTTATCAGTAAGAACACTTACATCTATTAGTGTACAATTATTTTCTTCCCTGTCTTTCATAATTATATATAGTCGATTAGCCAAGCTCGTTCTGTCAGTGTTGACGGGATAATCCCAGAGGGTAGTGACATTTTTACCGTCAACGTCTAAGTCAGGATGGTGTTCGTACCAGTAAGTAGAAGTGGATATTTTATAGTGTTTACAAAGTTTACAATGTAAATAGAGTCCTACACTATCGTGGCAATTTTTGTATTCGATTATTGTCAGTACTAGTCATTCCGGACGAGATGGTCTATTGTTTTGTCAAATGTGTCGCAGAATCTGCATTTAGAATCAGAGCCGTTTTGAAGAACTTCTGTCATTATTATTATTATTATTATTATTATTATTATTATTATTATTATTATTATTATTATTATTATTATTATTATTATTATTAATATTATTATTATTATTGAGTGAAAGAACAGTGCATGCCATCAAAGTGACACCGGGGTAAAATATACGAAGCTCAGTATAGCCGTCATGACTACCTGTCTGATAAGGGTACACCAGGCACATGCATCACAACCATATATGCGCAACATGGTGATCTCATATCAAAATAAACAGCGCATGACCTTGCAGGTGGGGCCCATCCAGTTAGAATTTTCTTCAGGTTGAGTAGCCCATCCAGCTCAAAAGGTCCCTGAATAAGGTTTGTTTAAGAATGTTGAGCAAAACACCCATGTTTCCAAAGGTGACTTATCCAAACCCCAAAAGAATTCCTCTCAACACATGGCTATGATACTCCCCCACTACTTCTGCTCATGATCAAAGATGAACATATCGTCAGTCACCAAGGGACATGCTCAACGGGTTAAGGTCAAACGACTGACAATCAAATTTTATTATCATTATTATTATTATTATTATTATTATTATTATTATTATTATTATTATTATTATTATTATTATCATTATTATTATTGTTGCTGTTGTGGTTGTTGTTGTCATTATTGTATTATTATCATTATTATTATTATTATTATTATTGTTGTTGTTATTTAATTTTTAGCGTTTATTCAAGTATTGTAGTTGTTGCATGTTGGCGATGGTGATGGTGACGATCATCCTGTATTCATTTTAGGTGTAATTTTGTTGTGTGATTTCATCCTTTTGCACATAATGTGTGAAGGA
The DNA here is from genome assembly GCF_001194135.2 of Octopus bimaculoides. Classification (NCBI taxonomy): domain Eukaryota; kingdom Metazoa; phylum Mollusca; class Cephalopoda; order Octopoda; family Octopodidae; genus Octopus; species Octopus bimaculoides. Next base: position 18,631,155 of record NC_068986.1, on the reverse strand, counting down.
GCGTACTTATGAAAACTAGAAGAAAATTGGTAGAGGCATGACAATTCCGATTTCACTTTCGTTATACTGAATCGAACAACCTATTACTGGATGCGATCTTCTTTGTAAAGGCAATATTTGATGAGTTAGTGATTTACCTAATATTTATAAAATATTCAGCGACGATTACTGTAGTTCAGAAAATATACAAGAAAAACTAAAAATATGTTTAAAGACATTTACGACATTATCAATGCAAAATAAAACCAATAGAGAAACAAAGTTGAAAAGCAGGACACATTTTCATATAAATAATTAATTCACATATTTCAGATGATAAGTTTTATTTTTTCTAATTTCAAGAGACTCCAGATATTTCCATTAATATCCGTATGTCACAACTGTAATCACTTACAATACAAAGCTAGAAATGTTGTGTAAAAGCTTCCAAATAGCATGTTTTAGAAGTAAATTAATATGAAGTATTTTTTTAAAGATATTTATCGTGTCATTATTGAATTTTTTTTCCTCAGTTAAACATCCTCAGTTAATAGACAACATATTTTGATCTAACATTTTTGCTTTCCTATTTTGATATGTTTGTATTGATTGGCATTTAATAAACTGGGAGATATTACATTGATAAAATTTTGCTATGTACGTTTTCATTTAAAAAAGTATTCATTGATTGAAGTCGCTAAGCGTGTTCTGCTTTCCTAGCCATACAAACTTTCAGTAACGAATTGCAAATACGATAGTATAGACATCAAGACTTATACATCATATATATGTGCACACTTGTTTAGATGCAGGCATGTACAAACGTTTAAGCTAGCGCATTATAGCTTCTCAAAGAGAACCAACTGCACATGTACATATGTATAGATATTTAAATTCATCTCTCAAAGTTTATATTCATAGTTGTAATTATGTATGCATGTTTTCGGAATTAATTTTGCAAAAAATCACACGTACAAGGACCCCATAAAACACACATTCACATACACCCATACACACATGCATATCTATCTATCTATCTATCTATCTATCTATCTATCTATCTATCTATCTATCTATCTATCTATCTATCTATCTGCACACACATCACCCACACATATAGCTGGTACGCACAAAACACATTTACATTTAAACACATAAAACTTTATATCCATATAAGCTGTATGTATGTGTCTACATGACATGGAGATAATTAATCATATAATGTCACATAAATAAATATTCCATGTCTTAAGAACTTCATAAATTTGAGGTTTTGCATACAATAACAGTTAAAAAAATATTATTAAATCATATAGTTATGTTATGCACTATATCTACTAATATTCCTTAAGGTAATATTATGAATAATCTCACTCATACAGGAATTTTAAAAATAGGTTCCTCAAACGTCAATACATTGATTCTTAGTTCCATAAAACATATTTAGGCATATGGTACCAGAATACGCATTGGTTGATTTCAAACGCAGCTCAACCATTTCCATAGCCCAGACAAGCGTTCTTAAATTTTCTATATATATTTTTAAGAAAGGAACATTTTTGTCTTTGCCAAATATACACAGACACTATGTATCCGTTCTTGACTTCGGCCTTATAATTTTTCTTATTTTAGCATCCCTTGTCTGAAATATTTTGTCACTCATTTTGTGACCTCTACAGGATGGGTGAAGAAAGATTTCAGATAAAACAATAATAAAGCTGAAGTGAAGAACGAATATACAGTGCCTGTGTGTATTTGGCAAAATGTCCATCTCAAATTGCAACAATACATACATGCATACATAAATACATACATACATACACACACACACATAATTATCCATACTCACATGCAATTGTTGCTTTCTTAAGTGTTGATTTCTAGTTGTTCCAGTCCACTCAGCTGTAATTGGATACACCTAAGATGGACTAGACATGGGATCAAGGGGAACGGTGGCCTTCCCACCCAGGCGGCAAGGTAGAATCATTATGTGATATGTGTGTCTTGCATACATATGAATACATAGGTACCTACGCACACACACACACACACACACACACACAC
>NC_068986.1:18624440-18628973 GCF_001194135.2 Octopus bimaculoides | reverse complement strand
ATATATATATTGATATGTCCCATGTGGTAATATTGTCCGAACCCGCGTCGCCACTGATAGATCCCGTTATGACGACGTATTTCGTCGTCTCTACGGGACTATTTGTTAGTAGTGGACCATCCCAATTCTCGCCTGGGGGCGTCGGTCACAACATATAAATTGTTTTAGTGTGTAAGCGCGCGCGCGTGTGTACGTTTTATATATGCATATATATCTTTCAGTGTGGACCGAAATGCCGTGACATTATACTAATAATTTGTAAAATAGAATTAACCGCTGTCAACTACAAAATGTAAAATATGACGATACATAACTGCACTCTTATTATAGAGTACATGTGATGTGATTGAAAACGGGAAGTGTAAAAATGTTAAGATGTATCTGATAACATATATTTCTTTTCCATTTTACACTTATAAGATATTATTACATAACCTGCAGTAAAGTATATGTTGTGAAGTGTTTCTTGATAAATGTGAGAAGCATTAATGATCAGCCTCATCTTCAAAATGAACTGTGATATAAAATTATATATGTCTGGAAAGATATTGTCTAGAATATAATGGTGAGTATAGTACTTGTTTATATGATATAGTTTTTCCTTAACTCTCCTTAAATATAGAATATTCTCCTGTCTAATGCAATTTTCTCACATTATTAAATATGTTGAGAGGAGGACGCTATGTAATTGCTGAGCATATGCGAATAGCTTGAATATGGGAAATGATAATATGATATCTTTTTAATGTATCAGTAATATGTGCAAACAGATTTTGTCATTAATGGAAAAGTAATTCGTAAGCAGTACATGTGTGAATGGGCAACTTTCACTATATATACATAAACATCGATACACACATAAACATGTATGCATACGAATGCACACAGTCTAAAATTCATACATAATACAAACATACATTCAAGCATCCGGAGTATTAAAGTCAGCGATTTGAGGGAAAGGGACAAGTCAAGTTGACGAGTATAAAATTTGGTAGCATCTGAAGCGAGGTAAGTTAAAGTTGACCTCCACCGGAGGTCAAAATCTGAAGAGATGCAAGAAATGTCGCTAAGCGTTTTATCCGAGTTGATACCGAAATCTTCCAGCTCACCGCTTTCATAATAGAAAATCCCTAATTGCAACCTGGCCCTTATGTAAGTTATCTCCAGTTTTTCATTTTCTTTGTGTTCGGTGGAGAAATTTAAAGCAATGTAAAATTGTAGAGTCCACCGTCTATCTCCCACCAACATTCAATGATGTATTTCGACGTGTACAAGTAAGCACCATCTGATTTTTAGATCCGGTTTCAAAGTTCCCGTACTTAATCATAATAGTTCAGTGATGTTATTTAAATTTTGAAGCATTGTGAATGCCTTCAAATTACAAGAGTAGGGAAGCAAATATTACGCTTTGTCGTTGTCGATTCATCCAAATATTCACGCATTTAATTATTACAACCCCCACCCCGAAACCCCCACTTTTCCTCATCGGTGCTTCTTGCTTAATTCGGAGGCGTTACTATGAAGCTTAAAATTCGTAAGGGAAGCCAGTCTCCCAGACACTGACAATGATCGCAAGCAAAGAATTTTCTAGGATTATTTTATTAAAAATCTTGACAAAAGTGGCTCGAATTCGCAAATTAACGAAAGAAAGATCCAGAACACATATATTCAGTACATGGAAAGAGATGTATGTGACAACCAACATGAATGCAAACGGTAAGAGTTATTGCGCTTCATAGTATTTCAGCCAGAGAGAAATTTTAAACATTGGATAAAAGGGCATTGAAAATTAATAAAAAAAAGCAAACAAACAAGCAAACAAGCAAAAAAAGAAAAACAAAGAAACCAAAATCAAATTATATGAACTGCTTTTGTTCAGTTTAAAAAAGAGAAGAAAAAGCCATAAGCACTCGAAAATCGCAATTGCATTCAGGAAATCTATCTATCTATCTATCTATCTATCTATCTATATATCTATCTATCTATCTATCTATCTATGCGCACAAACACACTGGTACACACGCTGTCACTTACTCTCACACATACATATACGGTTTTCCGCATTCAATCCAAACATTTTATGAATATTCAAAATAACTTCATTCGTATTTGTCTTTTCGTTTCATTTTAGAATTCTCAATATTTTCAAACCTAAATCTCTGATATAATATTTTACAAAATAAATGTTGCAAAATATGTAAACATGTATTTCTGTGTGGTTATTTATATCTTATTCATATTTTTGAACATAATTAATGTTATTTCTATTTTGTACAAAATACTTTTCTTAAATATCGTGGAACTCCGTCGGTTACGACGACGACGACGGTCCCAGCTGATCCGATCAACGGAACAGCCTGCTCTTGAAATTAACGTTCAAGTAGATGAGCACTCCACAGACACATGTACCCATAACGTAGTTCTCGGGGAGATTCCGCATGACACAAATTGTGATAAAGCTGGCCTTTTGAAATAGAGATACAGCAGAAGCAGGAAGAAAGATTGAGAGAAAGTTGTGGTAAATGAATATTGCAGGTTTCGCCACTACTCCCTCATGGAGATTTAGGTGTTTTTGCCCAATAAACATTCAAAAGGTCCGGTCTGGGAATCGAAACGGCTATCCTATGACCTCGAGTCCGCTGCCCTAACCACTAGGCCATTGCACGTCCACTTTCTCTGATGACACTGCATATAAACTCTAGGCACAAGGCCGGATTAGATCGACTCCAGTACGCATCCTCAAAAGGATAAAAGTCAAAGTCGACCTCGTCGGAATTTGAACTTAGAACATAAAGACAGAACTCAGACCATACAGACGTAAATAACTCTAAGCGTTTTGCCTGGCATGCTAACGATTCTGCCAGCTCGCGGCCTCAAATCGTCTTATAATTGAATGAGAAAAATATGGTATAAGTGTTTGTGTTTACGTATTTCTCATTAACGTATATATATATATATATATATATATCTGCTGTATTAGAAAGGACCACACGGAGACGTTTCAAGTAAACAGCAAGAAAAACAAAACCATGAATGCTTATGACTTTAGAAGATAATGATTCAGAATTTAGTTGGATCTCCGAGTGACTTTGCTTAACATCACTGTATGATATAACTATTTGAATAGTATTTGTACGATGAAACCAAGACACAATACCGCGTGATGTTCCGTAGTTCTGTACGTTTTATAAAATGGGATGTCTTCGCTACATTTTTCTGAAGGTTAAATATTTCGTCTCATTACTTTCCTTGATTCACAACATTTCCGTCTCTTACAGTTGAATTTATTTTCATTAGTAATTTCGTTATTTCACAGGGAGTCGTAATATCCGCTGAACACGACATTTTAGAAAATCTTTCAAAAACAATATGTTTACTGTCAAAATATTCCTGAGTTTCATTAGTAATTATATGATAAAATGTTAGTTATGCAAATGAATGCAAAAATAAAAATAGAATAAAATGAACGTTAGAAAAAAATCAAATTCATGGAATGATGACACAAAAAACAGAAAAATATGAAAATACAACAATTATTTGTTACATAGAATTGATTTGATATTTCCCAAATTTCAATGTAAGTATTAAACAAAACATAAGAGAAACGAATCCCTGAATATATACATATAAAATAGGAAAATTAAATGTGTTGTTATCGCAGAATATAGATGCTCTAACATATATGAGAATATATTAACTAGAAGCATTAAACAGCAGTGCAGGTAATCCTGAATTTTGAGACTCAACTAAGTATAGTGTTCAGAACAATAGCACCTGAACACAGAAAACACATACACAATGATATAGGCACGCAAATACTCATCCTATATGTATATATATATATTTATATAATTCTCTTTATTTATGCACCCTTTTGAAGCCCAGCCAGGCTCATGGGCCCTATTTCCCGGTTTCTATAGTGTATGTGTGTTCCCCCACCCCAGTCCATCGTAGCTTTTCTCAAGAAACAGGAACAAAGAGTGAAAGAGATAGTGTTAGAAAGATAGATAGATACTTTATTGAAAAGCAGCAGAAATATCACAAAAACTGTTACTCAGAGTTTGCAGTCCTGTTTGTCGGACAGTTTTGTTTAGAATCTAGACAAAACTGTCCGACTAAAGGAAGCGTGAAACTCTGAGTAATAGCTTATGTGATATCTATGCTACTTTTCAACAAATCACATTACTCTACCTCTGGTAATCGAGTACTATTTCTCCACTTTGTTTCGCATTTATGTGCTTACTCCGGTATATATGGGCAAGTGTCTTCTACTATAGCCTCGGGCCGACCAAAGCCTTGTGAGTGGATTTGGTAGACGGAAACTGAAAGAAGCCTGTCGTATATATGCATATATATATATGTATGTGTGTTTAGGTCCCCGTAACTTACCGGTTTGGCGAAAAGAGACCGATAGAATAAGTACTAGGCTTACAAAGAATAAGTCCTGGGGTCGGCTAAAGGTGGTGCTCCAGCATGGCCGCAGTCAAATGACTGAAACAAGTAAAAGAGTATATATATATATATATATATATA
>NC_068986.1:18622893-18624070 GCF_001194135.2 Octopus bimaculoides | reverse complement strand
TATATATATATATATATATATATGTATGTATACACACACACATAAATCCAAGAAAGTTAGAGGTTGTGAATCCAACTCAAACGCAAAGCAATCCAACTTCTTTTTTGAAACAAATCCTGGTGATGAAAAGTGGATTTCGAAGTTTTGCTTTCTGGTTTTGCTGATAACAACCAGATGTCGTATGAGCGCTGGATCATGAATTTCTCTGAGACATGGCAAAAAGTTATCGGGCAAAATGCTAGTATATTCAGCAATTGGATTCTTATTTAACAGACTAATATTATGTGAAGTGATAATGTGTAGAATAACGTTTTACGTTTGAAAAACTTATCCTAATCGTGTGCGAGTTGATAATCGAGTAATGACTAGAACTCTTTGGAAAGTTCTTAATAATAGCTTAACGTAACTGAAAAGAAAGACTAAATTTAATTTGCCTCCCAAAAGGAATAATCAGCCAAGTAATTTTGCTAGAAGTTGCCATCGATTTACCTTTAGAATGAAAAATAGGTCTTAAATAACGGTTATCTCTCTTACGCTGTAAAAAATCTTACGTCTGAATTGAAATTAAAATCGTTCATATCGTTTCAACTACATTTCATGTCTCCATCATATACGTAGAACAAGATTGAATAGAATTAATGTAGGTAACTATCTCTCTATATAGCCTGCTTTAAGTAAGACAGAGTTATAAACATCAGCCTTGTTGAAAATGTCAAACTTAGCAGATAACTCAGACATTATGAATGAAATATTTTAAACTAAATTCTTAGTGATTGCCCTAGAATGATTACTGAATTGGCTAATATATGTAAGACTGGTCGATGGTTTATGGTATGGGAAGTACGAAATATTGTGTAAGTTAAATGTAATATCTAAAAGGTTGGCTTTCGTTACAAGCTCATATAAACGATGCTTAAACCCAGTCCTCGAATTACTTAGCTAAACTATTCTTCACCTTTTGTACTGTTTTGTTAGAAGGTAGAGTAAATATTCATCAAGATACATACCTTCATTGATGCTAGGGAATTGGTCTGCCATTTCATAAAGTAGATATATACCGACCAAATCTGCCATTTGTGCTTTTGGAATAATAACCATGTTGCCTACGACACATATTTCGGAGGTAAATATATATATTTATATATATGTATATATATAAATATATACCTATATATAT
>NC_068986.1:18620079-18621871 GCF_001194135.2 Octopus bimaculoides | reverse complement strand
ATATATATATATATATATATATATATATATATAAATATATATATATATATATACATATATGGCGAATAAATAGTGAGTGAAGCTAGACATTGTAAGAGGATTAAATTATCTTTGCGTTTCGTTGTAATGGGTTAGCATTGTCAAGATGGTTTGAGCTAAATAAAGACTAAAATTACGATCAGAGGTCGAAAATCATACAGACACAAACAAATATTTCCTATATACATAAGATCAGAAACACATCCATGTATACATATGCACATGAACACTTTTTGTGCATTAACACATACATAAAGACGCACCGATGAATAATCTTGTATGAATATGTATATTAGTATATACCTATATCGCAGAACGAATAGAGGAAACATTAAAAATATTCCAGCACGAAAGAAAAACATTGAAAATCAATAAAAGCATTAAGGGCTCTAAATAGGTAATTCTATATTATAAATAGAAATAACATGGTTTTAGCTCATTTTTTTTTCTTTTAGATTCATTCCAAAATGTCTGTACTCGAAAATAGATGCATTAACTGAAGAAAATTTGATTTGATGATGTCTGAGGAAGGTTATATTAAAACATTCTGGTGGTTTTATTTTTTTGTAATCATATATCATATTGTGGGTGTATTGATAGGTTTTTAAAGAACATTGGAGAAACAAAGAAATTCAAAGACAGCAAATTCTTCTGTTATTCAGACGTTCTCCATCTTATGCAAAATTAAACTGAAATAATTTGTTTATACAGCACAGTCAGAAAGTTTTGTGTGTATGTGTATTAGTGTATTCGCATGCGCATATTTGTGTGTGCGTGTGTGTGTGTGTGTGCGTGTGTGTGTGCGAGTGTGTGTTTGTGTATCTATATATGCGAGTGTGTGTTTGTGTGTAAACTATAGAATTACGTTAGCATATATACAAATGCAATAGCGCTGTTTTCCCCATATTTCATAATATATAGCTATTCGAATAAGAAAATGGAATAAAAGTTTTAAATGGCTTGGTGAATATGATGGACTAAACGTTTAAGAGGAGCTGCAGACGTCTCCAACGCGCGATCGAGCATTGCACGTTCGCAAACACACGTACACATACACTCACAAAATTACACGCACACATATATGCTAAGACAACTTTGGTTCCCTTTCCATCCTCGCCCCCAGCCCACTTTTTCTTCTTACGTTCTTTTCAGATGCTGTGTTCTCCTACCTAAGATATGCCTGTTTCTTTTTTTCCGTATTTTTCTCTCTGTTCATCAATCCTCCCTATTGAAGAGCGCTGGATCGAAACATTGAAGTCTTCTTCTAAATTACCTGATCATCAATTTGATACACCATGCTTGTTTGTTTTTGCTATCTCATCTTCCTCTTCGTTGATTTTCAATTTATATCGAAGCATTGGTGTAACCATGATATTCTGAGGATCTCGTGGGTGAGCCTTTCTATCTCTAATAATTTGTCTATGTGCAACTGTATTGTACAATGCACAGCATGGATTTAAGTGCAAACATGTAAAATAATTCATTATACACTGACGTTATTATTACATAATGAAGTCTGCGGATCGGCCGTGATCCTAACGATAAAAAGTGGTTAATAAATATATTAGCCTAGCATACTTGCTGGTATTTGATGGTTTATACAATCCTCATGAATTTACTGAATCGACTGAATTACCTGGATTTCCCTTAAAGAACCTGTAACTGTGAGTCACAGTTTTTTGTGATGTTTTTGTAGCTATAATAAAAAAGATTATATATATACATATATGTATATATATATATATATATATAT
>NC_068986.1:18618771-18619326 GCF_001194135.2 Octopus bimaculoides | reverse complement strand
ATATATATATATATATATATATACATGTAGATAGATAGATAGATAGATTGATAGATAGATCTATCAATGTGTATGGGACTGTGTACATTTACGCACGGTCATATGCATCGTTGTTAATGTCTCACCGCCGGTAAGTTAAGATCAATCATTCATTTGAACACTTCTATTAATGACCATCCCATTCTAATTTTGAGTGAAAATGTCTAAAAGTACATTAACCTCACAGTAGCTGAAAAACATTCGACTTACATTTCTTCAAAATTGTATGTCTTGACGTGCGAAAATATTTTTGCTCCATCAAGCATCTATTGACAAAATACAGAACAATACGTATGTTTGCATATGTGGCTTTATGTATTGTTTTAAATATTTCTCTGTCTTTGTGTGTGTGTGTGTGTGTGTGTGTGTGTGTGTGAGTGTACGGACGTTAAGTTGGATTTCTATTAGATTTCATTCTGAGTCTAAATATTGCTAGATTGTGAAGAAAATATTATCAAAAAAATATCGTCAGTAAACGGAATAATTAGTATTTAAGCGTATTTAACTGACACAAAG
>NC_068986.1:18614780-18618068 GCF_001194135.2 Octopus bimaculoides | reverse complement strand
ATATATATATATATATATATATATATATAGAAACACATTGGGATGAGATAGCTGTGCATAAGTAGGTGAGACAAACCTATACACAGACTGACAGCTAGAGGGGAGATAACTGTTGGTAAGACCATAAAAACTAGAGTGTAATTGACAGTTCAATTTTAAGTAGACAACTCCATTTAACGCTTCTGCAATGTTTTTACAAAATTCTTTTAAATGTTATGCGATACCAATTATGTGAAATTTATTGTTGTCCGAGTTACATTATTTAGTGTTAGATAACTTTGACTATTCTAAGACAACGAATATTTAGTCACTTGAAGACAAAATATTTCAAACAAAAATAGAGAGAAAAAGAAATGTACATATGTGAGTGTGATTGTCTGTCTATATGCTTGCGTCTTTGTGCGAGTGTTTATAAATATGTATCATTATATAAATAGATAGATAGAATGATAGATAAATAGATTGATAGATAGATAGATACATGAAGAGAGAGAGCGAGAGAGAAAGAGAGAGAATGAGAGAGAGAGAGAGGGGGAGAGAGAGAGAAAGAGAGAGAGATAATTTAATAAATATAGAATTTAAATGCGCGCGACAATACCTAGCATACTCGGATAAGTCAACAGTCGATTGAACTAGCATCTTGCGTAATGAGCCGTGTTCTACTCTGTAAATTATACTGACTCTCATTTGAATCTTGTTTATTAAATGATATTCATATCTCTCGGGATGGGGCACATTATTTTGTCGATCCAGCCAATAACAGAAGACTGCGCTATTTATATAATGTAAATATACGTATGCTAGTGACGGTAGTATTTATTTAGAATGAGTATGCTATATCTAAATGTTGATTAATAAATATTTCTGGAATACGGACAGAAGAAACAGGTTGCATAACATTCTTCAGTGTGTTTTGAGAACGGAAGGAGCGAAAATGAAAGTTTTCGAACTTAGTTTATAGAACTGGCCCGTGCCCTTTCTCACAGCGCTCACTGAATATTGACTGTTACCATGAAAGAAAGAAAGACACAAAGAAAGATAGTAAAAAAGGAAGAAAGAAAGAAAGAAAGAAAGGAAGGAAGGAAGGAAGGAAGGAAGGAAGAAGGAATGAAAGAAGGACTGCAGCATTGCTACCGAATTCATCAAAAGATTATTTTTTAGAAATAAAACAACTGTTGTTTGAAATATGTGATGTGAACCGTAAGCGTTTTGATAGATTCTGTTGACTGTGAAAAATCATTACAGATACTCGTTTGGACAATTTTGGTAAATATATTGAGTTCCGGTTCAAAAACAATCGAATGAATCAAGATACAAGATCCGGAAAATTTTACGTTCGCAAAGATTGTTTGAGTTTTTAAGTGAATTGTATCAAAAGCGACTCACGGATGACTTGGAAACAAGGCATGTAATGCCATTCTATCTGCTGGACGTGGCCATTTTATGAGGTGTGAAAAATCCACTACTTTCTGAAATAGTAATTATTCTTGGGATAGAATAAAGTAATTGTTCAGTAAAACAATTCTGCAAAAGCAATGCAATTATGGTTAAAGAAATCTACCTCAGAAATAGTATTCTTAATTGGATGTTAGCGCTTCAATTTGAATTACTCCCACTATGGTGGCTGGCGGGGGATAGCATGTTGCGGTATCAGAAATGGGGGAGAACTATCTGTGATTCGAGAGTAAATTTGGTCATGCGTGAAAAAGGAATAGGAAAACATGGTCATTTTTGCAAACCAAAATAGTACTTAATATTTTGCTGGAAAAAAAAATAGAGAAAGAAATGGTCCTGCTATTCCATATTTATTTGGAGAGGTACAACGGTAACTTGTTTGGAGTTTGTATTTATTTTGTGATATGTGATAATGTTTCTTTCTTGATATACGAGAAGTGTATGAAAAGGTTTGAGCCTTCAAGGACTTTGAGTCTTGTACCTTCATCAGTTGTCTTGTACCATGTTTTTTAAACTTTTTGGGGGCTCAAGAACTTTTATACATCTTCGTATCTTTAGTTTCTGGTCCCGTTTTGTTACTAGTTTTGCATACAAAGCTTCATATGCATTTCATATCTAAATTATAATGCATCTTCCGTAAAATATATATCTCAATATATCTCACTGGATGGACATTTCAAATGTGATATGGTGACTAATATTTGCTGCTGTTGTCGTCCTGAACCCCAGGTTAGCTCCTATCGATTTGATATGAGATAGAAATATTTTCAATAATTATCAACGCTATGATCACGTATACCAACTTATACATTTTCACATGCATTCGCATTTCTTTAAAATGGTAATGTGGAATTTAAAAGATATTAAATGACTATCCCAGCATACTGTCAAAGGGCGTGAAATCTCCCTTATGGATAATGGAATTATATGTTGCACGTGAATCATGATTTTTTCAGGTGAAAAATCTGTTGCACTTATGCCATACTAAATTTGTCTATTATATTAGCGGATGAAACAATATAATACGTGCTGTATAATTTTAAAACTAAATTCTGCATTCAATGTTGTGAACGATGATCCATGCATCTGTTAAGAGTACAAATACTTTTATTTCAATTTATGATTATGATACCTGAAATATTCCGTTTTATCTTCTTGATAGCCTAGTAAAGACGTGTCCCGGTTTTATTGATGTCACATACAAGATTTAATATATACTAAGACATCTTATTCTAAGTGTTCATTTTGACCATTTGGCACAGCGCCCAATAAATATACTTGACTAAACGATCACATATATGAATACATTCTATGGTCGTCACAAGAACTGGATAAGAGCCAATAATCAACTCAAACTTTGTGTTGATTTGTAGCATACACTTCATAAGCGTGTGCTCTTTCCGCTATGATATTTTATATATTGCATCTAAATTCAGATAATCCGATTCTGATTTTAGTCCAAATATTTTGAGCTGTAGTTTGCTTCCATGCTGACTTCCTTCCTTCCTCTCTGTCCATTTGTTTTCGAAACAGGCCATACTGCGGTATTATACTCCATTTAATATACTGTATATTTTAGAACTTTCGAATGAACAATTTCTGGGATTATTTTCCTTTCTTATCTCTTTTATCATTTACGTTTTTTATGTCATATGACAGAGGCCATGCTGAGGCAGCTCGTTGACAATTTTAGAGAAACAAATCCAGCACAATACTTACTATGTAGTGCTCTTTTGTCGAATCAGAACGCTACAGAGAATTAAACAAATCATGGCTGAAGAGAGAAACACAAACACAGACACACACACACACACACACACACACACACACACA
>NC_068986.1:18613417-18614287 GCF_001194135.2 Octopus bimaculoides | reverse complement strand
CACACACACACACACACACACACACACACACACACACACACACACACACACCTATATAACATAACGCGGGTCGGCTGAATAGCTGTAATTGGATTCCAGGAATTACTGTATGACTACGATAACATGAGTTCGGTTCTTTCAGGCTACCCGATGTCTCCGTCGATGAAATTCTCTCACGAACTCGGAGATAATGTAGAAGTCAAATTCATCATTATGACGCGCATTGCACCTAAGACTGAACACGACACTATATACTAACCCAGTGTGCTTTCTAACCACTCAACCACGGGTTTGGTTCCATATACAACCAAATATATTATGCCTTATTCTTATTTGACATCGTGCTAGTTTCCGATTTTTATATACTTAAAGTGTTTCTAAACATATTATTACTATACTAAAATCATAATCGTCACAGTTCTGGAAATAATGCAAAGGTGTACAAGGAGGCGAAGTGCGAGGATGAGGAATCTGCATGTAGACAATACAACGTACACAAACTCGAGCACATCTGATTAACGTAAGAAACATTTCGTCATGGAAGAATTGAGATTTCCATAGATTTGACGAAAATATAATGATAATCTACTGAGCGCTCAACTGGCAGAATAGACCGGTGCGGGGAGGAATTGGGTTCTAATATGTGATAACCTGTTGGAATGTAGAAAAGGGATTCTTGCATCTTCCTATAGTAGTGAACGGCATGCAACGACAATTTATGTTAAACAGACTTCACGAATTATGCTTTACAACCACCTTACTGTGATGAGCATAAGTATGTGTGCATATGAATAAATGAACACACACACACACACACACACACGTATATATATATATATATATATATATGTCCGCCACTACATTCCTCCA
>NC_068986.1:18612964-18613407 GCF_001194135.2 Octopus bimaculoides | reverse complement strand
CTATCTATCTATCTATCTATCTATCTATCTATCTATCTATCTATCTATCTACCTATCTATCTAACTATCTATATATCTATATGTATGCGCCAGAGCTGAGACATTTGAAAATAACCTCAATGTAATCGGTAGCACTGTACACACGTCTAATTTTATGAGGACAACTCGTGTATATTTCTGCAGATAATATTGAATTAGAACAGTCCTACTAACGAGCCGCGGGCGTTTTTACGTAAGTAAAGTAGTTAATGGCGAAACCGGTCTACGATTAATTCTCTGTTTTGTATATCTTCATTTGCTTACCTGCGTATGTTATAGTATTTGTTGAATTTTTCTAGAGAACACTCTTTTCTTTATGGTTAGATCGTAGGTGATCCATTTTGTAGCATAATGGATGTCCACTTAGTGGTCATCCCTCATTATAGGTATATATATATATATAT
>NC_068986.1:18608911-18611627 GCF_001194135.2 Octopus bimaculoides | reverse complement strand
GTGCGTATATATATATACATATACATATATATACATATGTGTGCGTATATATATATACATATATATATGTACATATATATACCCATGTTTTGGGATCTAGTCTTCCTCGTTGCATTTCCAAACGCACGTGCACTTACACGCACACACATGCACGCATATAAATGCACGCACACACATGCACGCACACATACACGTAACGTAGTTATATAGTTTCACATCTAATGCAGGATATGTGAAGGATCATACTACATAGTTGAGATCAATTCATTTTAGTTGATGCCAGAAATACACTTCCAGACCCCAAATGCAATATTCTCCATATAAGGTTTTCATTGCTCGCTTATTTGCAACAAACATTTGAAAGCAGCTGCTCTCAGTTTCGTAAAGTTGTTTCATAATAATATGTTAACAATGACACTTGAAAACATAGTAATCGTTTCTATAAGTGTAATTTCCATAACAATGACGATGTTTGTGATGAAGGTACGGAGAGTTAAAAGTAAAATAATTTTCGTGGCGAAAATATTGATATTGACGGCTTCGACAAGGATAATGACGAAGATGATGATAGTCTGGAGGATAATATTTAAGTATTACGCAAACTCTTCTCAAACCGTGATCTTGTTATTGGACTTTAGGTATCATATATAAATATGTGTGACCGAGTGGCCGTGAATGTGTGTGTGTGTGTGTGTTTGTGGTCCCCTATGTTTCAATACGTACGTTAGTATGACTGTGTATCTGTAAGTGTGTGTATATGGGTATGTATGAATGTATGAGCATATATATGATAAATGTATGTCTGTCCTTGTTTGCCCCTCTATGTTTAGCCCCTTGTGGGCAATAAAGAAATAATAAACGTTAGCACCCCTGGCGAAATGCTTAGCGTTATTCCGTCTGTCTTTACGTTCGGAGTTCAAATTCCGTCGAGGTCGAATTTGCCTTTCTTCCTTTCAGGGTCGATAAATTAAGTACCAGTTGCGTACTGGGGTCGATCTAATCGACTGGCTACCTCTCCAAAAGTTTCCTGGCATGTGCCTAGATAAGAAAGGAATAAAATATTGATCAAACTACATATGAGGGCATTTAAAAGATAACTGCAAACATTTTGCTACAGTTGTCAACTGTGGAACACGACTGTTACAACATAAACCTGATAAAGAAGTACCAGGTTATTCTTATATTGTAAAATTGTAAAATTGAAAAACGTAAAATTGTAAAATCGTAAAATTGTAAAAATCGCAAATAACATGATGTATATTTCTGTGTATGCTCGTGTTTCAAGGCATTTGTACTGTATATTTATTTATTGCCGTATATAAGACTAGCTACTATTTTTAAGGATATTTTTTTTGCTTTGTTTCTTTGAATGTTGTATATTAGTTATTTTTTTTTTTTTTTGCGATGGATGCTATAAGGATGATAGTATTTTTATGCAGTTCTAGTATTGGTGTTTATTCTGTTATAGGGGCTGCTTGATTTTCTAATTCAAAGTATACTATACATTATACATCATGAAAATTACTATTTTCAAATCTCACAACGTGAGATATTTAGTTACAGTATTTGTAGTAAAGAATGATTGCCAACATAACATGGCAGTCCAGGGCTAAATTACAGCAACATTAGTCCTAAAGCAGGACTGCCATGTTACGTTGTCAAACAATCTTTACTATTAGACATCATGTTTTGAGTATTCTTTTGATTCTGTAATTCATATTATACGGGATGCAAATTATGGTTGGGCGTTACGCTATATTCATGCTAATGGGGTTTCTTTTTTTCTTTATTTCTTTATATATACATATTGGCCGTGGTTTGTATTATGGGGTATTTATAAATATCTAAACTTGAAATGTTACAGTGCTATATATTTTGGTAATATTAACTGGGTTTGTGGGATATGTGTGCATGTCTGCGGAAGTATGTATGTGTTTCTTTTTTTGTTCTGCACAAGGTCTATTTGTAATTCTCCTGATTAATACCTAAATATATTCTTGAATTATAATATCTTCCCTCTATCTTACGAATTTCTAATAAGAATTTACTTACATGCCTATATAGCAGTCAAAGGTTTCGAATTCCTATTAGGAAATGAAATACGTGTAATGGAGATTAAGTACTATCAAAATATTTCCATTTTCCCGTTTTTCTAATTAACAAATTCGCAGATAACATTTCCATAATTTCCAAATTTAATATGCATTCCAATTTACATAGAACAGTAAGTATGGATAAATATTGATTATAATAACGGAATAAGTAGATGTGCTTCAAGAGAAAAGAGCTGGGATTTACCCTACATATAATATAATATAATATACATATCATTTTTTTATTATTTCATTTTATCTAGTTTCAGCTCATGAGCTGTGGCCATGCTGGGGCACCGCCATTTGGTGTTGCTACACAATTTTACTTCATGAATTTTACTTCAGGAATTGACATTTGGTGCATGAGAGAGTTTGATGCAGCTGCTCTCATTTGGGACACCTGACAGGAAGAGGTCCAGCCTTGTCTTGAAGACACCTACATCCACCGTATGCAGGTCTCTTAGGTCCTTCGGGAGGATATTGAAGAGCTGTGGACCTTTGAAGCCCAGGCTATTGCAGTATCTTGTCCTACATCTTGATGGCAAATTTGGAGTCCTTGGCACTATGCAATGGCGTCCAGTTCTTTTATTTGTGTAACTTTCGATGCCAAAGTTTGGGACAAT
>NC_068986.1:18605507-18607368 GCF_001194135.2 Octopus bimaculoides | reverse complement strand
TATATATATATATATATATATATATATATATATATATATATATATACGCGTGTGTGTCCGTGTATGTATGCAAACATATGTATCATAGTCGTTCGTGAGTGCATGCGTGTCTACGTGTGTTTATAATAAGTAACATATAATATGTATATAGACATCTTCAACCCACAAGAGAGTGATCGAATATATATATACACACATACACAGACAAAAGTTTGTATTTCTGTCCGTGTATATATTTCTTTTTATTTGAAGTAAATAACTTTGTTGACGATACTAACCCTTTCAGAAATGCTGAAAACATCTTTATTCTTTCAATATTTCACATATTTATCCAACTGGGCGCATTGGTGAAAAACAAAACAAAATAAATCATTTAAGCGTGTATATCAATTAACTCGTTCAGAAAGATTGTACTCTGGGTTAAGCAAGATATAACACGGAAACTTGAACGATCAAATAGAGAAACCATTTAATAATATAATATTATCATGTGGAGAAATTATACTTAAATAGGTGAATATCAGAAATGCGCGACATCTCAGTTTATCAGAAAATTGACAAATGAGATCAGCCATTAATTTCGGTATGTGACTAACAGTCGAATCGACTCATACCCATCATCTTGCTTCGTATGTCTTTCATGTAATTTGAATTTACGAAATCCAAATATCATCTCATTCTGTAATCAGAGTAAAACAAAAATTAAGTTCCTCATTATTATCAAATAATTTTAGTTCCTTACATTAAGCGCATCCTTCAGTGTTACTAGTTGAGGTGAGTTACTTCAGTTATTAATTAAGATTGTGAAATGCAACGTGCCTCATCTATCTAATAATTGCTCGCCAATAGAAAATAGTATCAAGAAATATGTTATATTTAAAACATTGACGCCTGTGCCAAAATAGGCTTCCTCCATGGTTAGCAGATATTTTCCAGATGCCCATTAAAAAATTTTGAACAAGATAAATACAAAACAAAGCTAAATTTGAATGTACGATATATTCAGTGACAATAAATTTTGCAATGTAAAAATTGAGTAAGTAAAACATGACGCAACTGCTGAGGACCTCAAACTAAATTTCCTAGAAATTGCTGTTCTTTTTTTCTGCAGATAGTCCTGCAAACAACTTCTTATAATCCCATGTCATCTATACCAAAACTGACAGGCACCAGTGAAAAGCCTCCCCACCACAAGACTTCACAATTCTCAAGCATATTTCAAATAGATCTGAATGAAGGAGGTACGGAAAAAAGTCTAAAATAGAGAATTGTGGATGATAACAAAAAATTAACGCATCAGAAGATAGGTATTAATACACATCAATCATATAAATGAAATGAATATCAATTTCTATTTTCTCTGAAGGTAATTTTTTAGAGTGGTGATTGGCAGGTGCCTAACTGCGAAGAAGCTCACCAGGAATCAATTCATTCATTGAGCCGTTGTGAATTATTCGTCATTCTGAATGCAGTGGTGAGACAATTGCCAGCGAGAAACCATTTTACGGAATTATAGATCGCTATTAGTTATGTTGTTTACATTACATGGGGTGAAGTGATTAGATATTAAATCTATATAAACTATTATCTGCCATATGATGAGTAACTTTAGAAGTAAAGTTTTGCCACCGTGGCAAAAAATATCAAGATATAAAGCATACATATAATGATATCTCTTTTTGTCAAATGTCTTGGTGTTTGAGTAAAACTAATAAAAGCAAAGCATGTCGCAAAATTTTAAACAAGATATACTGATAAAAAAAAGAAACAATGGTGAATTCCTATCCAAGTTGATTATTTATTACAAAACCATACAACCTTACATCTTCTTCCTTCTCCAGCCTGTCTATCTATATCTCTG
>NC_068986.1:18602851-18605255 GCF_001194135.2 Octopus bimaculoides | reverse complement strand
ATATATATATATATATATAATAGAAATATTAATATTTCAAAATCTCTCTAAAGGAGACTACGGTAGAAGTACTGCATATTAATAGTTAGTTTTCGCCAAGCTAACATTGCAGTAGAGGAAAAGAGGACGAATGCTGCCGTAGTTTCCATTAGAGAGATTTAGAAATTTTAATATTTCTATTTTTGAAAACCAGTGGATGTATTCCAGTGAATATAGAAATAAACCTTCGAACAGGTCGTCAGCTGCGACGCCTCCTGGGTTCGGCTACTCCATATTGAAAAGGGGTAAATACTCAGAAACTAGTCTGTGGATCTTGAATCAGCAAGGGGAAGCTGCTGACACCCCCTGTTCGAAGGTTGTAATGGACACAGGTTTGTGTGTCAAATAGCTAGCTAGCAGCAATGGCTACTTGGAGCTAATCAACGGCAGCATTTGTTCTATTTTCCTCGACTGCCATGTTTGCTTGGCTATAACTATTAATATGCATATATATATATATATAAATTTGCTCCACTTTTCGCAAACACAGTATTGAGATACTTCGAACAAAATCTATAAATAGAAGAGAATTACGGCATGACTTTTAGAAAACATTTAAAGGAGACATAGAAAAGGTACCTCGATGATTGTTTTCTAATTTGGACTAAATTCCAGGAGAATCTGTATGAATTCATCCCCCACCTCAACATTCTACACCTGAGCAACACACATTTACCATATCTTGGCAAAGTGGAAATTAAAACAGTACCACACTCATAACTGATATTTATTACAAAAACACGGATTCACACCAGTACTTAAATTTCAAATAATGCCACCCAACACACACAAAAGCAACACACCGTACTGTCTAAGCGGTAAAATTTGTACTATAGTAGATTATCTAAATACCGGGAACATACGATGTATAAAATTCAAAGAATTTCTCCTCAAGCAAAATTACTCTTTCCCTAATTATGGAAAATAGCATACAACGAGCAAAAGAGATACCTATACAACAATTTAAGGCAACAGAATAAAGCCGAGCCCATCAACGGAACAAAATATCATTTTTAGTAACACACAATCTGCATCACCAAAACATTTTTCACATCATCAAAGCAAATTTACCAGTCATGAAACAAAGTGAAAAATTAAAAACATAATAACTAATCAAATACTTCTCTTAAGCAAAATACAACCACATAACCTAAAGAAACAATTAATAAAATTCAACATGAACAAACAGGATAAAACTTCCACAGTATCCAAGTGTAATGATAACAGATGAGGAACATGTCAGTATATACACACTGGTAGATCCATTAAAACTTTAAAAAATGGACAGATTTTCGCAAATGCAGATATGAACTACGAAAGCAGAAACATGATCTACTGCAATAAATACCTCAGTTGCGAGACTGGGAATTCATTATCGGAACGCTCACAAATCCACAGTCAAAATATCCGGAACAGTAATGTTCTCCAAATTCCATTGAGCAAACATATAAACATGTGGTCAGTGAAATGTTTCTAATTTTTCTTTTCCACACGATACATGACACAAGTGAGGCTGGAAGAAATATAATATAAAAACGGTTTATTAAAAAGTTCAAACCTGTTCTGAACGGAAATAACAACAATGATATAACAAGCTGTTAATGATGTAGATTAAAATATATCTTTAACATATGTTATAAACATTACAAAATATCTTTTTAATGTTTAACACAATTTAGCATTGTACAAAAATGTTTAAATACAACAAAAAACGTGAAAACCAGACCATGTTTTTCTATACACATGTACAGAAATTGGCAATATATATACATATATATATATATATATATGTATATATATATATATTAACTATATACCCGTTTCTGCATTAAATACATGTGAAGCACGTTACTGACTTATTTCCTTCTTCAGTAAGTATTTCAATTATAAATCTGAAAGTGCTAATAATTAAGATATGTATTCGAACATCTTATATCCCAAAACCTTGAGTTGGGAGTACACACACACACACACACACACACACACACACACACACACACACACACACACACACACACATATATATATATATATATATATATATATATATATATATATATATATATATATATATATATATATATGTGTGTGTGTGTGTGTTTGTGTGTGTGTGAGTGTGTATCTGTGTGTGTGTATGTGTGTGTGCATCTTTGTGTGTCTGTGCTTGTCCCCCAACATCGCTTCAGAACCGATGCTGGTGTGTTTACGTCACCGTAACTTAGCTGTACGACAAAAGAGATCTATAGAATAAGTACTAGGCTTACAAAGAATAAGTCCTGGGGTCGATTTGCTCGACTAAAGGTGGTGCTCCAGCGCGGACACAGTCAAATGACTGGAACAAGTAAAAGAGTATAAAAGCGTCTGT
>NC_068986.1:18601115-18602572 GCF_001194135.2 Octopus bimaculoides | reverse complement strand
ATATACTTCGTCCACTCCTCCGCTATCTCTATGATATTCTTATACTCTCTGTGTGTTAGTAAACTTCATTCACCTGCTCGTGCACTGATCATCCACTTCCCTTGTTAACTCTCCCGCCTATTTCTTTTTCTTGTTGTACCATTCCTACAAATTGGCTGATATCTCCATCATGACTGCACAAACTAACCATCCAATCAACCAACCAACATTTATATTGGTTATAATTATTTAGATATGATGCATTGAGCAACGATGTTATTTCAACATAGTGTCATGCACAAAAGAAAAAATGCAACAGGCATCATAATAGTGGGGTAAATGTAAATATATGTCTTTTTCTCTCTGTGGGAAAAAAGAAAAAAAAAAGATTTGCCAAACCTAATTTGATAACCATTAGAGGTAGAGCGTCAATTGGTTTCCTGCAGAGAGAAATATTGCCAACATAGCAATAGGTAATATATTTGACCGATTAGATCTAAACGTAAGAGACGATAGCATACGCAATTTGCTTCTATAGAACTAAGTGATGTGTCATCGTTCAGTTCTTTAGACGATTACTTATTTATTAAACGGTACAATGTTTATACATAACGCAGCATCCATTTGGAGGTTCTATCATTTTTTTCACAAATTCAAGAATATATTTGGAATATATTTACATTCTAATGCATAATTAATATATATGATGGTAATTACAATTATATATATTTAATTTCACAGTAAAAGCTTTCTTACTTAATTTAACGTCTCTGATTCACACTGTTTTTCGCTTAAATTTATATTGATATTTATTGTTTATTTAAAGCAATCCTTCTTAAACATAGTATAGTAAGTTAGTTGTCTTGCAAAGTAGGAACTTACCTCATAACTGATATAAAAGCAAATTTTCTATACTAATGTCTTCTCTGATGATCTTTGACTAATCTTATAGCTTATCTGAAGACGCTCAGTGCATATATTTCCCCCCAAAAGCGAAGGCATAGAGTAAAATTTATTTGCATTGTTCTACATAATGAATTCATACCAATGCACATATGATTATTTATAATTAATCTCATTACAAAATGCTTTGTTACAGTTTGCGATTTAATTCAGTACGTTTAGTTCACGCTGAGCTATGCTTAATAATTTACAGACACACGCATCGCATGCGCGCTCACACACACACAGACGCACATTGGTTTAAAATTCTGCGAAAGCGTCAGCAGATTCAGGATACGAGAGAATTCGATTAAAGACGACTCCAATTCTTAACTGGTGCATATTTTTATCCTTCCTGGAATTGTCAATGACAGAGGAGAACACTGGGTGCATAATTTGAATTAAGAAATTGAAGACGGTTGAAATGCTACTTAGTATTTTGTCCGGCATGCTAACATCTCTGCCAGTTCACCGCCTACACAGGTGTATATATATATATACATACATACGTACTTACATATATATATATATATATA
>NC_068986.1:18597030-18597696 GCF_001194135.2 Octopus bimaculoides | reverse complement strand
ATATATATATATATATACGAACTACGAGATACTTACTACTATAATCTGATTAATGTATGCGAATGGTGTACAGAGATGTTACGTTTGAAGAACAGACAATTATAAAACAATAGGTAGTAAAATTTTGGAGAGACGACTGGCGATAATGAACAAATTTCAAATATCCCATATAATAAAGATTTAACATATTACATGATTTCAAAACAAAATAAACACAATATATTAAGATGCCTAATAACTCGGAATGAAAATGAAGTGTGCTTACGTATACAAGTCAATACACCGTTGAAGTGTTCGTAGAATATTACCTTCAGATATAGAATCATTACAAATTATTATATTGGAATATGAAATAAATATTCGGTTATGGAAAACGAAAAAAATTATTTATAGTTTAGAAATGTTTAAGAATACAGGGTGGATTTTTACGTTTTCTTTCATTTGATAAGACTCTATCGCTTGTGAAATTATTCTCCACTATTCATTTATACGTGATAATAGTTCAGAGAATTGCAATAATTATCATATACACAGAATCATCCCCAGGCCATTGTTATCGAAGATTTATCGAGAGCAATTAAGTGTTATTCACGATAGCAAACGACTAGAGTAATATGGATTTATTAATTTAGCTTATAATATGATATATATATATATATATATATA
>NC_068986.1:18592359-18594859 GCF_001194135.2 Octopus bimaculoides | reverse complement strand
ATTGCTCCCACTTCTATAGAAATTGCTGGTTACTTGTGTCCCAAGGTAAGGAACCATTGTTTGTGTTGTTATTATAGTAATCTTTTAAAGCTTTAAGGCGTCTTACTGGCAGAATGGTTATCATGCTGGCTGGACAAAATGCAGTGAGGCATTTGGTTCGTCTTTCTGCTCTGAATGAAATTTCGCCGAGGCCAACTTTGTGCTTCATTCTTTCGTGATCGATAAACTACTTACCAGTTTAACACTGTGGTCGATATAACTTTTGGGCATGTACCAAAATATGCAACCAATATAAATATTCTTGTTTTTTTTTGTTCACAAGTAATACGTTTTTTTTTACCTGTTCATGTAGTAAACAGATTTCGCTGAAAGTTCTGAAAATCTATTAGCTATGTTATCATATTTTTTTTTCAAGCAAAATTACTAAAAAGAAGCGGACGTTGTGTTTTATTTGTACGTTCTGGATGTAAGATCATGTCTAGGGTACAATGGAAGAAAGAAATCATCGCAACAGAAGAATTCTAATGATGTGGTACAAACTGCTGTAATTCTAGTATTCAGAGCGAAGTTACAATGCAAGCACAAATGGTCTTCTATGCCACTGACTATACCATTATTCTTCAAAAAATGACGCCAGACACGGGATAAAACATTGTTGAAGAAGTCATTTTAACTTTCTCGGTGTTGACGACAAACGAGAAACAATACGTGTCACAATCAAAAACGTTTCCTCGATTATCGGACAATGCTGTCGACAAGACAGGACATAAGCTAGCAGCAACATATTTAGTCTATCAACTTGTGGATGTAGAGAGATGACTGCAAGCAAGTATACAAGTAAAGATAAAGCACTGAGACAAACTGAAACGGAAAACGAAGCTGGCGTCACCTTTGAATAGATATACAACATCAATGGAGTAACTGAAAACTTTTGGTTTAGATTAAGTTAGAATTACATCGGTAGAAAAGTAGGCAAGTACGAGCGTTCCGATTGAATAGGAAATCGATGATAAATCCTATAAAAAATGAAGTAGTACTGTTTATATGAGTATCAGCCAGCCTGCATTAACATTATAATGTGTTAGAAAACATGAAATATCCTCAAGTATCAGCGACTGACTCGCTGGGGGAAGAGTTAAACTATTTGACATTTTACAAATATTCAGCTTTCTCAAATATATGTTATTACATTTGAGCACCATCTAGTATCACATGTACATGCACCTCGCGTGCACAAACAACGCACACACACAAATATATCCCTATATTTATAAATGAATGTGTGTACGTATATATATGTGTGTAAATGTGTCTGTGTGTGTGTGTGCGTGTGTGTGCGTGTACAAGCGTGGAAACAAATAGATTCAAGATTATACATACAAACAGATATGTATATGCGTGTATGTGTGTGTCTGTGTTTTTGCGCGTGCGCGCGCGCGCGTGTGTGTGAGTAATAAAAACTATATACCGCTACCTTTGGTATTCAAGCACCATATTTTCCGCCTTGTTTAGCACTAATGTTCTCACCTGTGTATACCAAAACACGCGTGCGCACACGCTGAAACGCACATGTACACACACATATATATATATATATATTATACATAATACACACATATATATATATATTATACATAATACATACATACATATATATATATATATATATATATATATATATATATATATATATATATATTTAGACACGCACATATATATATATATATATATACATACACACACACATACATTAAAAAATATAGGGATATATTTGTGTGCGTGCGTTGTTTGTGCACGCGTGGTGCATGTACATGTAATACTAGATGGTACTCAAACGTAATAACATATTTGAGGAAGCTGAATATTTGTAAAATGTCAAATAGTTTAAGTCTTCCCCTAGCGAGTTAGTCGCTGATACTTGAGGATATTTCATGATTTCTAACACATTATAATGTTAATGCAGGCTGGCTGATACTCATATATACAGTACTACTTCATTTTTTATAGGATTTATCATCGATTTCCCATTCAATCAGCACGCTCGTACTTGCCTACTTTTCTACCGATGTAATTCTAACTTAATCTAAACCAAAAGTTATCTGTTACTCGAGTGGAGTTGTATATCTATTCAAAGGTGACGCCAGCTTCGTTTTCCGTTTCAGTTTGTCTCATTGCGTTATCTTTCCTTTTCTACTTGCTTGCAGTCATCTCTCTACATCCGCAAGGTCATAGAATAAATATGTTCCTCCAAGCTTATGTCCTGTCTTGTCGACATCAATGTCCGATATTCGAGGAAACGATTCTGATTGTGGCACGTATTTTCTCTCGTTTGTCGTCAACACCGAGAAAGTTAAAATGACTTCTTCGTCACTGACATACCCGGTGTCCGGTGTCATTTTCTGAGGAACAATTGTATAGTCAGTGGCATAGAAGACCATTTGAGTTTGCATTGTCAATGCGTTCTCTCTCTCTCTCTCTCTCTCTCTCTCTCTCTCTCTCT
>NC_068986.1:18588163-18591900 GCF_001194135.2 Octopus bimaculoides | reverse complement strand
AATTTCCGCCATATACTTTGTTTTACTTCATTGAAAAGACGATTTAGGTAATAAGAAATAAATATGCTTGTTCATCGAATTAATTCACATGAAGCTATTACATAATTTCTACTGTTTTTACTAAAATTTCAGAAGGTAAACAACACGCCCAGTAAAGCACATACACACGCACACATATACATACATGCATACATGCATACATACATACATACATAAATACGTACATACATACATACATGCGCACACACACACATACACACACACACACACACACACACACACACACACATATATATATATATATATATATATATATGCGTACGTGTGCAATGTGAGTGCGTGTTCGTATTGTGTGTGTGTCTGTGTTTGTGTGCGTATGTGTGTATGCGTGTGAGCGTGTACATGCATGTGTGCGTGCGTATACATGTATATATGTGCATTTGCAAGTATTTCAAATGAGATGCTTTGCCTTTTGCAGTGGAAGACTTGTAGCCAATTATGAAATGTTTGATTTCATCATCATTATTGTTATAACAGTTATCTTAACTACTACTACTACTACTACTACTACTACTACTACTACTACTACTACTACTACTACTACTACTACTACTACTACTACTAGTATCGGTAACAGTATTAGTCGTAACATTAGTAGTAGTAGTAGTAGTAGTAGTAGTAGTAGTAGTAGTAGTAGTAGCAGCAGCAATAGGAGTACCAGCAGCAGTATTAGTAGTAGTAGTTGTAGTAATAACAGTAGTAGTAGGTGGCAGTGGGAGGAGGAGTAGCAGCAGCAGTCGCTGTAGTTTTTCGCAGGACTAGTAGAAGTTCGTTTTAACAAATATTAATCTCGAGTAAACAAATAGGCTTAAAAACAATAAAGAAGAAAAAAGGCCAGTAATAAAGAGTAAAATTATAGAAACCAATACAAAACCGACCACGGAAGAAATAATTGAAAGAATAGACAAAAGGAAATGATCATAAAATGATGTTTTACACAAACAAATAAATGCATTAATTAATTAAATTTATATAAAAAAAAAAGAATTAAGAATATGAGACAAAACAAAATAAAATACAACTATACAAATATTAAAACAAGGGAAATAAACAAAAACGGAACAAACAAAATTAATTAAGAAGTGAGAAAAAAAAATCAATGAAAGCAAAATTAAATATAAAGTAAAATAAATTAAAAAGTGGTAAATCAATAATACAGAAATATACAGAAAGCTTATCCAGCTTCGGATAGCTATTGATTAGATTTTAAATTAATTAACAAAATTTAACTTCTCAAATTTTGAGGTTATCGTCGGGGTTGCTTTAATGAAACAAAATGTCGGTGAATATTTCAATATCTAATCTTTGGTGCACAGCTATGTTTTATGATATATATTCATGCGTATGCGCAAGACTTTGTGGCTAAGAATCTACATCTGACTGTTTGTACAGAAATGCATATACACACGTACGGACATACCCACAACTATCTACCAATCTATCTGGCTGTCTCTTTCTCCGTATTCCTATATATATATATATATATATATATATATTACGGAGATGTACTTGCATAGCAAGTGACCTGATCTGCGATCGTGTGCTGGAACGAAAGCAATTGCATCGTGGAAGGTGTTTATAACCTATTTAAGGAACACACAAAAACCGTTAGATTCACTTCAACATTTAAATTTAATTTGCCAAAATATTTTCGTCTCTTTGAGACCGGGACCTTCTCTCTGACAAAATTTCGTATATATATATATATATATATATATATATATATATATATATATATATATATATATATATATATATATATATATACGCATGCATATTTATTATGTATGTATATATATATGTATCCGTGTATGTATGCTTCATATTCAGTGCAGAGCTTCCAGTTTGAATTGCAGGATTGAGACGGATAGATGGAAATAAATGTGACCAAACGCCCCGTATTCCTATCCAGAAGTCACCAAAACGAGATTGATATCGGCTTGTCTAGTAAGGGTTTAGGAACCTTAAATCAATAACAGATTAATTAATGCCATTTATATGGCTACGAGAGATACTATTTTGGCTGTTGTTTGTGTAATACTTGTTAAATTTGTTACTGTTTATCTCTCGCCAGACATGGCTTTTTGATTGTATTTTTATCAGTCTATTTATAGCGTCTTTAATTTTAGAAAAAAGTATATTGCGTGCTTACAAGCACAAACGCATACGTGTGTGAGTGAGTCAGTGTGCGTGTCTGTGTGTACGGATGTGTGTGCGTGTCTGTGTGTATGGATGTGTGTGCGTGTCTGTGTGTATGGATGTGTGTGCGTGTCTGTGTGTATGGATGTGTGTGCGTGTCTGTATGAACAAATACAGTGGCTAAGGAATATCTCTTGGCTATAGTATAACTCTTAGAGTGAGAGAAATATCAATTTTAGTCGAGAAATATCCTTCAACGTCGGATAGAAAATCAAAAACCCACACCTCTCTACACTGGTGATCCTAACACTGACACCGATGCTTTCGACAGCTTGTCGGTTGTTTCATTAGACTTACAAATATTTAAGCATTTACAATGTCAATATTTATGTGTGTACAACTGCTATAAATATACCAACCAAACCTGCTGAACCACGCAACAAAAACTTTGACTCCTCACCAACCAGAGTTGTATCATTAGCGGAAAAGAGGTTCTGAATTTGTTAATATCTACTCTAATTCTGTGCGCGAGCGTATGTGTTCCAAACCACGTGTGTAGGTGTGCTTGTGTGTATCCGCTTGTTTGAGCGAGTGTACGTGCACCCAGTTACGTATGTTTAAGCATTTGTACATCCATATCTAGTAACGGTTACATCTCCTGCTTTTTTAACTCTATCGTGCATTTTTCTTTCTATATCTGATAATTTTTATGGATTTTCTATTAGAATGAAGCTGTATAATTAAATTTGCAATTTCTATATACGAAGAGTGAAAAGAAATCGTGTAAATCGAGATAGCTATTGAAATTACTTGAAGAGACACATCTATACCGTGTGATTCAGCTAAACGAGATGTCAGAATTTTATTCGCGAGGGATCCATGTAAGATGGGTTGAAACAGTTGTAGTGATCAATAAAAATTCTCGTATGTTCCATTTTCCGCCCCTCTCATTAATCAAACACCCAACAAAAACTGTGAAACTCTTGTTATCGTTCTGACCCTAAATGCAG
The DNA here is from genome assembly GCF_001194135.2 of Octopus bimaculoides. NCBI lineage: Eukaryota > Metazoa > Mollusca > Cephalopoda > Octopoda > Octopodidae > Octopus > Octopus bimaculoides. Next base: position 18,588,691 of record NC_068986.1, on the reverse strand, counting down.
ATTCTCCGACACGTCTGACGAAGCAATAGACCATCTCGTCTCGGGATGTCCTTTTGACACCAAAGAAATAAAAAAAATCGCCACGGTAGCGTAGGACAGCATTTACATTTCAAAATATGTAAAAAACTACGAAATTAGCACTCCTGTTTACTGGTAAGAACATCACTCTGAGGCAGCCGTTGAAGGTAAAAATGACACAACCCTGTAGGATTTTCTAGTCAACACTGAGAAAATTATCCAGGCTAATGGAGCAGACATAACTATTAAATACTGTGAAGAAAATACTTGTAGACTAATTGATGTAAATATTTCCAGTGATATCATATATCCGTAAAGGAATTTGACAAACTAAATAAATATAAGGACCTGGAAATTGAGATACAAAAGATGTGATACCTTAAAACGAGAACTGATCCGCTTATTGTAGGTGCACTAAGTATGATAAAAAAGGGATATCAGAGACATCTAGATAATAGGTGCAGATGTAAACCATTTGCTTATTATCCATTATATAGGTATGTGTATATA
>NC_068986.1:18582149-18587260 GCF_001194135.2 Octopus bimaculoides | reverse complement strand
TATATATATATATATATATATACATACACATGCATGAACATGTATACGCATACATGCTCACACACACATGCGCACGTGCGCACATACGCATACACGTTTATATATGATTTGATATATAAAAAATACATAGAATGATAGTTAAGTAGAAAGAGAGACAGGTCGATAGGTAGAGTCATGCATAGTTCAATTGGAAGCGAGAAAGAGATCGCAATTGCGTTATCCTAAGAGGAACTATTGCACTTAAGCAAATTGCTTTTTCTGATCATGAAGTGCAGACAATGGAGAAGACGAAATACCATAAAACAAATAAATCATTTGATACAATTGTCTTATTGAACATGTAAGAAAGCATTTTTCTGCGTACCTGAAAAACTTTCGTTTGGCAGAGTTCGTTTCATTGCTGGTGCAGAAAACAAACAGCAAATTACTGCATAACAATATGCCAGCAAAAATAAAAACAAAAAAAAACACAGAAAGAAAAACAACAGAATATAAAAGAGAAATCAAGAAAAGCCCTTGTGACATTCCATAACGTATCTCCATTGTATAGATTGTACGAGAAACTTATTAGGATATTTTATAAAATATAGTTATAATTGTACTACTACTACTACTACTACTACTACTACTACTACCACTACTACTACTACTACTACTACTACTACTACTACTACTACTACTACTACTACTACCACTTCTGCTATTGCTGCTGCTGCTGTTACTACTACTACTACTACTACTACTACTACTACTACTACTACTACTAACAACAACAACAACAATAATAATAATAAACTAATGCCAGGTGCCTTGGACGGTAAACTGCACAGATACTTGGCAAACAGTGAGCTAGTACCCATTGAACAGAAAGGGTGCCGAAAGAGGAGACGGGGAGCGAAGGATCAGCTCTTAATTGGTAATGTAATTATCAGGAACTGCAAGAGAAGACATACAAACCTGAATATGGCATGGTTTGACTATCGCAAATCTTACGATATGATACCACACCCCTGGATTTAAGAACAATGGAAATGCATGGAGAGGCAGACAATATGAGCCTTATATGGAGTAGCATGAATTGCTGGAGAACAGAATTGACAGCAAGGAATCAAGTACTGGGAGAGGTGAAAATCAAGAGAGGAATCTGCCACGGGGACAGTGTCCCCCCACTGATATTGGTGCTGGGAATGTGCCCTTTGAGTGAAATACCACAAAGGACGAAGTTGGAGTATGATCTAGCAAGAGGTAATGGAAAAATAAACCACTTGCTATTCATAGATGACCTGAAGCTATTCAGAAAAAGTGAGGCAGAACAGGACAGCCTAGTCCAGGCTTTGCGGATTTTCTCCAAAGATGCAGTTCGGAATCTCAAAATGTGCTACGATGGTGATGAGAGGAGGAAAGTTTGCCAGAACACAATGCTTATGGTTACCAAGGGGTGAAATGACGAAGGCAGTTCAGCCTCAATCGGGCTATAAATACCTGGGAATATGTGAGGCAGATGGAATCTGAGAAGAATTCCAAACTAGAAACGAAAAATTGAAAAATAGATTGAAAATAATGAGAGCCTAAATATCAATATTCAATGCACTAATCTCTGGAAACAAGGTAAACACCAGAAAAGGAAGAAAGATGAAAAGAAAAAAATAGATTCCCACCGAGCGAAGAACTGCTTTCAGCAAAAGAAACACTGCAACAAAAAGTCCATCCAAAATCTGAAAGAATACGAAGATTTGAGAAGAGAAACAAATTTTACAAACAAAAGAAGCTGTTCACATCCGATGCGCAAACATTCTACAGAGTAACAGGGATGGAGAAAATAACCGCTGAAGACCCCACTGATATGCAAGATGTTGAAAACTTCTGGGAAAATAGCTGGAGTAATGAAATGACTTACAATGAAATTGCAGTCTGGATTAGTTAGAAGCACAGAAGGATCCTACCAAAACTTACCAGAAGAAGCATGGATAGACATCACAACAGCAGACATAAGGATGACACTTACGAAGGCTCATAAGTGGAAATCTCCTGGTAATGATAGTGTACCAGATCTTTGGCTCGCCTCGCTCTCGTGCGCACACGAAAAGTTAGTCCAGTTATTTCGATGAACTTATGACAAATCATACGAAAGCACATGATTGGTTACCTACCTACTCCAGAAGAATAATGAAATCAAATTTCCCCAAAACTATCGGCTCATAGCATATCTACCTGGCAAATATAAATTTTGACATCCATCCTCGTGGAGAAAACATACACTTTTATGGAATATAACGATAATTTCCCCACTGAACAAAATGTGTGCCGACGAGGCTGATATGCATGCAAAGACCAACTCTTAATCAATCTCATGATCATTAAGAACTGTCATAGCGAATGCAGAAATCTCAGTTCTGCATGGATTCATTATAAAAAGGCCTTCGATTGCATACCGCATTCACGGATCTTGAAATCGCTGGATATTAAAAAAAAATTCTCCTGTGATTTCAAGCTTCCTGAAGCACAACATGTCAATGCGGAATACAAATCTTGAATTATACCACTCTAATGTAGTACTGGCCACAAAATATATTAATACCAACTGCAGCATTTTCCTAGGTGATTCACTTTCATCTTTCATTTTCTGCATAGCCCTTATACTCGTTGCAAGTGAACTGAACAGCACAGGGTATAGATATAAAATTGGCGACAAGAAAATAAGTCACATATTATATATGCATGACTTAAAACGCCATGGCAAAGACGATAAAGAGCTTGAAAGACTACTGCGCATTGTAAAATCATTCAATGATGACGTCAGGATGAAATATGGTCTTGATGAATGTGCCAAAGTCACTTTCCAGAAAGGGAAACTGAGGACCTCACTTTCAGTGGTGTTGGAGTTTGATACATTCATATAAAAATCTAGCAGGAACAATCTTAGAAATATCTAGGAATAAATGAGGGCTCTGACATTCAACATACAAGTATGAAAGAGAAGATGAGGAATGAATGCTACAAGTGTGTTCCAGCAGTCATAAAATCCGAATTAAATGCATGTAACAAGGTGTTACCTATACATTCCGTAGCAGAGCCTGTTGTAATTTACAGTTTCAATGTGTTGAGCTGGAAGATGAGTGAAGTGAAGAAGATGGACAGGAAAATCTGTAAGCTGCTTACTTTAAAAAAAGATGCATCACACAAAAGGCAGACGCAGATCGTATTTATGTCCTCAGAGCTCAAGGAGATCGATGTATGATCCAATTTGAAATCGCATGAAAGAAGTGCCGCGTCTGTAATTGCGAAGAAGTTGAAATCATTAGGAAAGCAAAATACGCTTGAACAATTGGCTGATACGTGTGAACAAAAACCTCTGCATGGTAAATATTTACCCCCGTAGCAAACGAGCTCATGTAGACCAGAAACACATCCAGTAGTGGCTACGGAGCTCAGGGCTAACGGCAGAGATTGACGGCTTAATCTTGGATGCCCAAGATCAGAAATTATTGACGCGGAACTATTAAGCGAATGTAATGTAAAGTAGACCCAAAGTGCCGATAGTGCAACGATGGGATGGAAACAGTCAACCCCCTAATCTCTGGATGTAAGGTTTTAGCATCTTCTGAGTACAAAAAAACACATGACTGAGTTGGTCAATATCTACATTAGATGATGTGTCGGCATTACAAAATCACAACTGCTGACAAATTGTACAAGCACCACCCTGAAGCTGTAAGTAAGGAAAAAAAAAAACTATTTGTTGGAACTTCTTAGTATGTACAGTCCGGACTATCAAGGCAAGTAAAGACAAAAGCAATAAAGTCTGTTTATTGATTGACATGAACATACCCTGTACTCTTAATATCTTGGCAAAAGAATTTGATAAGCTAAGAAAATATAAAGGTTTGCAAATGGAAATCGAAAATATGTGGTATCGCCCATTTATTTTATTTGTTTACTTTACAATTTTAATTTTTTTTTTCCTTTTTCTCTCGGTCTTTCCCTTTTTCTTTATCAAATGACTCTGTAAATGAACATTATTGTGTGCTTATTTTAATGGCCTACCAATGAATACAATACGTTTCGCTACCCTAGATGTGAGGAAGACACTCGGTAGGATGATGATGATGATGATGATGATGATGATGATGATGATGATGATGATGATGATAACAACAACAAGAATAATAATAGTAATAATACTGCCCTGCTGAAGTACCAAGCACTGGATCGTATGACCTCCGATCTTAACTGATTGGAAGTTTTATCAAATACTTTGTTTTGGCTTCGTATAAAAGATGGGCTACAGCAAATATACTGCTCAGTACCAGAGGTTTGCTTGTCAGTTGTTGGCCTTTACCACTTGAGCATATGTGCATCTCTGATCACGAGCATATGTAGTGGGGGGGGGAGCTTCATAGTCATGTGTTGAGAGGAATTCTCTGAAGTTTGAATAATTGACCACTGTAAACATGAATGTTTCCTTCAGCATCCATAAACAAAACTTATTCAATGACAATTTGAGTGGGATGGTCTACTGGACCTGAAGAAAATTCTAAGTGGGCCCCACCTGCAAGATAATGTGCTGTTTATCTTGATATGAAATCACCATTTCGCACACATATCTGTGATGCATGTGCCTGGTGTACTCTTATCAGGCGATTAATTATGATGGGTGTACCGAGCTTCGCATATATGTACCCCGGTTTCACTTTGATTGTCTGCGCTGCTCGCTCACTCAATAATAATAATAATAATAATAATAATAATAATAATAATAATAATAATAATAATAATAATAAGAGAAATTAAGGCAAATAGACCAGATATAGTTGTCAAAGATCATGAAGAAAAAAATGCCTTCTAATTGATGTATCAATACCAGCAGATGACAACGTTTCTCTAAAAGAAATGGAAAAACTTTCAAAATACAAAGACCTGGAAATAGAGATAACTCGAATGTGGAATCTAAAAACAGAAACAATTCCTATCATAGTAGGTGCATTAGGTATAATAAAAAAATATTCAGACAAATACATAACAAAAATACCAGGACTTACAAATATATATAACATACAGAAAATTGCACTACTGGGCACTGCACACATCTTACGCAAAACACTTTCAATACA
>NC_068986.1:18577485-18581714 GCF_001194135.2 Octopus bimaculoides | reverse complement strand
GAGGTGCATTTTTAATTGAAGCACAAGAGCAAAGCTTCCCCACCGAAATTACGAAAGACATAAAATGAAAAGAAATATAACAAGTAACTGCAGAATATGTGGATATGAACAAGGGGCGATCAACCATATTGTCTCTGGCTGCTCCGTCCTGGCTAAGAAGGAATATATTCACAGACACGACAGAGTTGGAATCTATATATACTGGAATCTATCCCAACACTATGGAATAACAACAGAAAAAAGATAGTATAGGCACACACCAGAAAAAGGTTAGAGAAAATGAGAAAGCAGCCATAATATGGGATATGCCAATACCCACATAATTAATGTCAATAAGCTGGATATTGTTGTCAGAGATCATCAAGAAAAAACTGCTTTCTAATCGATGTATTGAGGCCAACAAATCACTACGTTTCTCTAAATAAAATGGAGAAACTATCAAAATGCAAAGTCCTGGAAACAGAAGTAATAATATTTTTACTATAAGCACAAGGCCTGAAATTTTGGGGGAGGGGGCAATCGATTAGATAGGAATCAGTACGCAACTGGTACTTAATCTATCAACCCCGAAAGATGAAAAGCAATGTCGACCTCGGCAGAATTAAGCATTTCACCCGGAGTGCTAATGATTCTGCCAGCTCACTGCCTGAAATAATAATAATAATAATAATAATAATAATAATAATAATAATAATAATAATAATAATAATAATAATAATACGCAAAACACTTTCAATACAGTAAGCATAAGAGCACCACAGCAAACCACAGCGCATACCCAAGGCGCACAGAGCTGCGCTCGGTAGTGAAGTGAAAGCACGTTATAAAAATAATACTACTGAACAATAATAATAATAATAATGATAATAATGCTTCCTACTAAAGTCAGGAGGCTTGAAATTTCTCTGAGTGGGTATGTCTTAACTGGAGTTAATTTCATAACCATCGAACGTCTGGAAAGCAAAGTTGACCGTCGGTCGGATTTGAACCCTAAACGTAATATCGGAAGAAATCTGATGCGTGACACTGAAAAAAGAAGATTGTGTATTTATTTCTTTATTTTCAATAATATTTAATTCTCACGATTTTACAACATCTGATATGGTTGCATGTGACTCAGAGGAGAAGTGAAGACACTCTTGAATTGTGCACTGAGCACTTCACTTATCCGTGTGGGATCTGCAGTCAGTGAGCCATTAGGCAGGAATAGGGGTCCTATCTTATACTGTACCGTAGCAGTCTCCTTTGCAAATCTATAGAAAGTTTTGGGGTTTGATTTTATGCTTTCTGCTGCTCTCTTCTCCTCTGCTCTCCCCTTTTCATGGGAGAGTTTAAGCTTGTTTTCTATTTCTAACAGTGTTAGTTTTAATTTAGCCCTTTTCCTATCCTCCAGTTCTCTATTTAACTGGTTTGAGACCTTTGTTCTGTGTCTCATAAGGATTTTCCTGTCTCTAGGAATTCTATTGGCATGTTTGCTAGTCTTTCTATATGGCACGTATTTGGTGCATATGTCTTGTATGGTTGACATAAAATGACTTAGTTTGAGGTCATTGTCTTGTATAGAAAGGTTGTCATGCCAGTTTTGATTTCGAATCTCTCTGCGAATTGACTTCCAGTCCGCCCTATGGAAATTCAGGTTGGATATTTCTTGAGTCCTCCTGGTAGGGTGGGTGTCAGTGGGTTGTCTAGGACCATACATAGTTAATTCTATAATGTTATGATCTGAGATATGGTCCTTTTATTAAATAACTTTACTCGTACCTTATACAGCCTGGAGTATTGAAAGGTAGTGTGTACTCTTGCAAGGCACGGACAGTAGGACACGACTAAAAGCCGTAATATATTTTATTCTGCAATTCAACGTGTGTAAACTGTGCTCGTATCTTACATTTTCAGGAAAACAATAAAATTTACTTTTCTATCGATTCGCATCAGAAGAGTGTTTTTCTCATCGAAATTATATACATGAAAGACAAAACAAATTTGAAGTGTAAAAATACTTTACTGCATATAAGATCTTCGATCCAGCTTGTATTTTTGAGAAACGGCGGAACCCATCATAAACACAGGTATTAAATGATCTATTTCGTTCCATATTTGCATCATTCAACAATTTTCAACAGTGTGGACAATCGTCATTTGCATGGAAGCGCCCATGCAGGCAAAATAGACATATTTGCTTTCAATATATATTAATGACACTGATAAGGATTTGTGTTGGCGTGAAGATTTAAGAAAAAAATGTGTATGAATATTATTTGTTTTTAATAATTTTCCTCGCAAAAAAAGGAAACGAATTTTATATTTTCCAAGTTTGGTAATACTCCTATTATGAACAGGACTGATTTAATCGATTAAATTCATTAGATTACCATCGTTTACTTCATGCTGCGTGGAGGCGCAATGGCCCAGTGGTTAGGGCAGCGGAAACGCGGTCATAGGACTGCGGTTTTGATTCCCAGACCGGGCGTCGTGAGTGTTTATTGAGCGAAAACACCTAAAACTCCACGAGGCTCAGGTAGGGGATGGTGGCGAACCCTGCTGTACTCTTTCACCACAACTTTCTTTTACTCTTACTTCTTGTTTCTGTTGGGCCTGTATTTCAAAGGGCCAGCTTTGTCACACTGTGTCACGCTGAATATCCCCGAGAACTACGTTAAGGGTACACGTGTCTGTGGAGTGCTCAGCCACTTGCACGTTAATTTCACGAGCAGGCTGTTCCGTTGATCGGATCAACTGGAACCCTCGTCGTCGTAAGCGACGGAGTGCCAATAACTTCATGAAGCACAGATTAATGTGGGGAATCCTTAAATTCTGCAATATTGGAACTAATACCATATGACATAACGAAACACAAGTTCTCCTTTTATGCGACGCTATACAGCTAGCCACATTAATCCTTTGAGATGTCCATTTTATTAGAGCTAGTCCTCTTTACTTAAGACGGGCACACTGACTGTTTCTTTTGAAGAAAATATTATTAACCCATTACCCATCTCATATGAGATCACTTAAAAGTTACAAATTTCGTAATTATCTGTCACTATTTACACATATCTAACGTTTTTGCTATATCGACTAGGTATATTTCTCTGATATTCAAATGAGGTTTGCTAATTTTTCACCCAATATCTCGCTTATTTCTATTTAAAATGCTATTTCGAAATGTTATTTTAATAATTTCCAGCGTGTTTCTAAGGCATGTTTTATGCTAGAAATCAAAAGTTTCATTAGAAAAATTCCAGTTAATAGAATTAAGGGAGGTAATAGGTTAATATGAGTCCCATCAGAACTATAAAATATAAATGGAAGCTGACCCGAGTGGGATTTGAAGTAAAAACTTAAACAGACTCATTAGAGTGATAGACAAAATATCTCATGACCATTGTGAATACTCTCTAACGCCTGAATCCCTCACAGGCTTTTTGTCATTCAGCGTCAGTAGATTTGCGGAGTTTCATAAACATCAGTGAGGATAATTTAAGGAAATTTTGAACTCTTTTCTTTTCGCAGTGGAAATCCTTTCTTCGATTCTTACATTTGTAGATTTCATGCATTGCCGAGTTGGACAAAATCACTGGACATTTTCCGTTCTTATAGCGGTGCTCTCACTGTTTTAAGGATGCGAGATAAATTTTTAGTATGATTGTACCATACTAAATCTCTCATAGTATTCTCAGAGGTCTCCGTAAGTGTAACAAACACTGATATATAAATATATGAGAAGCAAAAAGGAATGGCTCAAGGATTTTGACAGGATAATTGTGTTAAGTTTGCTAGGAAATATCGGTTTTGGTTTCAAAGATAATGAAATATATCGTGTCTTTTAAATTTATTTCATTTATTTGAAGGCTATTCTATTTATTTAAAGTCCTAAATTGTTCGTCCTTGGAATTATTTTTCAAATGTTAGATTTAGTTATGCACGCTTGCATTCGCTATACTTTGAAATATGTTCCCAATATTTTCGACACTTCTATAAATACTTCATATGAAGAAAATGTTTTTTAAAGAAAATCATTACCCTCCTTCATTTTCTCTGTCTCTGTCTCTGTGTTTCTCTTTCTCTCTGCCTTTCTGTCAATTTCTCCCTCTCTCATATGCATAACAACATGTATGTGATGCATATATGTGTATGTATAAGATTGTGCACGTAGATATCTATATAGATTTATATATATATATGCACAGACACATATACATACATATATATATATATATATATATATA
>NC_068986.1:18573500-18576972 GCF_001194135.2 Octopus bimaculoides | reverse complement strand
TATATATATATATATATATATATATATATATGTGTGTGTGTGTGTGTGTGTGTGTGTGTGTGTCCACATACATACTTAAATACATAGGTTCATACACACACAGATAGATACGAGTATATGTACACACACGCACAGGCACCCGCACGCATATCTATAAGACTCAAAGAATCACAGTGAAAGTTATGTCTCTGTTTCTCTACATTCTATTATATTTCAAATTCTCTTCTGCTTTCTCCTGTGAATGCTTATTAAGGAGAGTACATCGAGAAGGGATTTCAAATGGAAGAAAAGAAAGACAGGCAGAAGAGTTGTGCACAGAAATAAACACACCTACATGCACACGAAGTATATAAATAAATAATGTAAGGAATGTGTTTGAAATGCATTTAATATAACTGGAAAATGAAATACGCCATTTTATAATGCAAAATCCTTTAGAAACTGCTATATCACCTATCTCTCTTGTATTTGTTTGTATGCGATCTCCTTTACATACTGTTGTTAAGTAAATACAATGGTAGTACTATTCAGTCTCTGATGCTAGACAAGAATAAGAAAGGAGATAGTTACATGTAGGCATACAAAAAATAAAAGCAAAGTAAATATCAACATAACATTAAAGAAATGATTGCTATGATGATGAGAAGCTTTGATTTTCTGATTCCATATAGAATACAGTGGACATTGTGACTCCAGAAACGCGAAACTTTGCTTTATAGTATTTGTATAAAACATCGGCATTTTTTTTCTCTCTCTCTCACTCTCTTTTATTTCTTTTACGTTGCATAAAACTATGACGTCAGGTTTCCTTATTTCTTAGGAGAATCTTCTGTGAACTATTGTTTATGTGAGCAAATAATACCTGCATACAATGTAACAAATATCTAAGTCTGAACTGAGATATACAACGCTGCTGAGCATTGCTTAGATACCGCTATATACCTCATTATTTTCTGACAGAAAAAAAAGAAACGAAAAGTAATCTTCATTTACTTCTTAGCATTTTATAAAAGTTATTTATACTCCGTAAAACTTCAGCATGGGTCAGTATCTTTTCATATCTCTTCCAAATATTTACTTTTTTCCCACATTTTTTTCGTGAGATTTTCTTCGTAAATTTCCAACGTGTAAAACCTTAAGGTGGAAATTACTTTTCTTTATTTTCTTTTTCACTTTATTTTTATATATATTTCTCAGAGTCTCTTTATTATTGTTTTACTTTTCGCTTCTTATCATTCCCAATGCGTATAATAGAGATTGCATCATTTTCAATTACCACGAGATAAATATTATCGCTCTCTTCTCTCTTGAATTCCTTTTCTTCTTCTTCTTCTTCTTCTTCTTCTTCTTCTTCTTCTTCTTCTTCTTCTTCTTCTTCTTCTTCTTCTTCTTCTTCTTCTTCTTCTTCTTCTTCTTCTTCTGTGGTGTTATTCATATTATGACGTGTATCTGTTTTTTTTTCTGTAATTGCAAAATAGCTGTGTGTTTGTCTTGTTAGCGATTTGCTATGGAGAATGATTGTACTACTTTATCGAGTGATATCACACCACGGTAAAGGAACCAACAAATGCTTAGTTTTCATATGCCTGAATCTATAATGTTTGAAAGAAAATTATAATATGGGAGCGGATGTCTCTAATGTAAATGTGGTGACACATTCGTTGTTCAATAGAGGCGGTGTTTTAATAAAACGTATTTTAACGAAGGAAGAAGATTGTTTTCACAGCTTCTCGTTCACTAAATTTGCAAACGTTGTCTACCACGTTTGCTGGTTAACAACGCAAGCATCTGCAACAGTGTAGAGTAAATGGATTGATAGAATGACACATTTAGCTACAATCACAGGAGGAACTATCTCAGCAAAAGGAATAACAATTTAAAAATTATCAAAATCAAAGTGTTACAGTGAAGATTAATGTGATCAAAAAAGAAAAAAAAAACATCATCAAGAGCACTCAGGGCTGAAGCAAAAGACTAATTGTAAAAAGAATAGCAGAAAAAGGGGGATAATGGGGAATAATAGCATAAACAGCACTTTAACTGCAACCGAGTGCTAAGTTCAGAAATACACTTTGAGCCGCCAAAAAAAAAAGTAAAAAAAGAACAAAGAAAATAAAAAAAACAAAAGACATCCAATATGACAATTGACAACAGACTAGAAAGAGCTTGATGCTAACGTTTGTTTATGCGGCAGAATCACCTACAACATTTAGAACGTCTTAGGAAGCCATGAAAGAAATGCTAGAATTTTAATGAGAAAATTAGGAAGAAATATGACCTTCGCCTCAGAGCTTTGTAAAATATCGAGTTACGCATGCTGGCATATAAGGATGATGTATCAGCGTTTTGAAATGACGACACATGCTCACGTTTAGCAGTGCTTTTAATAAACCTGAAGGCAGAAATCATTTGTCATTTGTCGAAGATGCTATAAGAGGGTTAACGCAAGTTTGCTCTGCGGGCGCGATCGAACCGTCAAAATTACAACCCCACTCAACCCTTCCTACTTCCTCCTATCGTAGAGGATAAATGAGGAACGTGAGAATAGAAGCGACCATTCCTCGAACCAGTTTGAGAAAGAGACGAAAGAAGACAGGTTATGTCAAAATAACTGGCTGTAAATCTTGATTAAGATATTATGTAATACAGGTCCATGTAGATAAATAATCCTTTCGAACATAGGTGCAAGGCCTGAAATTTTAAGTGAGGGGCCAGTCGATTAGAGCGACCCCGGTATGCAATTTGTACGTAATTTATCGACTGCGAAAAAATGAAAGTCAAAGTCAACCTCGACAGAATTTGATCTCAGATCGTAGCGACAGGCGAAATATTGTTAAGCATGTTTTCCAACGTTCTAATGACTAGGCACAGATAGAAATACGAGTATTTTAATGATGCAAATACGCATGAACATAAAAGTTAATTGTATCAGTTGCACTGAAACATTAAGGAATTTAATGAATCTGAAACATGATGACAGACAACATGCTCTGAACAGACCACATGCTCTCCCAGTGATTATTGGTTGTAATTAGCTAATTAAATTTCAAGGAAGCTTAAAAACAGGTACATTTCACAATACCTCAATGCAGAATACAGGATGATATCGGGAGTTATGCCTTAATGACAAAAGTTATCAAAGAGATGTCGCTTAACCGAATCATAAATGTAACGTGTTCAAATACCCAAGAGGTCAAAACCTACTGAGGTCTGAGGACATCTTTGTAAAACAACGTTCGGATGATCATAAATAATTGATTAGCAAAATGTTGGCATTATTATTATTATTATTATTATTATTATTATTATTATTATTATTATTATTATTATTATTATTATTATTATTATCATCATTATTATTATTATTATTAGTAGTAGTAGTAGTAGTAGTAGTAGTAGTAGTAGTAGGAGGAGGAGGAGGAGGAGGAGGACGAGGAGGAGGACGAGGCGTCGTAGCAGTAGCAGCAGCTTT
>NC_068986.1:18567940-18570826 GCF_001194135.2 Octopus bimaculoides | reverse complement strand
TATATATATATATATATATATATAAATATGTATGTATAACACAACGGAATACGCACACATTATAGACTCAAATACACCCATGTATATTTCAATTACTACTGGCAGATCAACTGAGATAAGAATATTACATATATGTGTTAAGTCAATTGTATTTTGTATGAATATATGTTTCTTTGTATTCATATGTGTCTCTGCACTGTGTTTATACGATTAAACGCAGGTGCGTTTATTTTCTGTATATACGTGTGTGTGCGCACGTTTTTGTATGTATCAATGATTGCGTTTTATATTTGGGTGTTGCTGTGTGAAATATCTGGAAGACGCAGACAAAATGACAGAATAAACAATTTCACTAATGCTTTCCTTGTTAACGCCTTCTGTTCTGTTGGCTGTTTGTTTAAATATTTGACTGATATTGACAATTACCAACGCTGAAGAATCAAGGTTATTTTTATTAGAAATAATTTGTCTGCTTCGTATATATTTGTCTATGTTTCTTGTTTTTTTCTTCCTTTCTCATCGTTACATAATATAAAGTCTGGAGTAAGCGTTTGAATTGTTTCTACCAGAGACCAGCCGTCATGAAATATATTTGTTTTCTACGCAAAGTTGCTTTGTATCAGCCACCAATTGATTAATCAAGACAAAAGATCGGCTAGACATCTACCAACCTGTTACTATCATTATGGATTAGATGGTAGTGAAATAGGTTTTAATAGACATTTTTAACCATAGATAGTGTAACATCGTATAATATCAAAGTTTGTGAGATTTAATTCGAAATCTCGATTTAGCTGCTCATTTTGGGACACTATTTGATTCTCCAAAGCCAAGGAACACATACCCCTTTTCAAAACTATTAATAACTGTTTCGATGCTTTGATATTTTTGAAGGTGGGTGGCCTAGTGGTTAAGGTGTTGCACTGACAACAGTTTACCTGTAAAATATATCGTTTCATGTTGCTGGCTACCCGTTCAAAGGTAATATTGCGATCCCGGCCAATTTTACGCCATTGAACAAGGATAATCGGTCCTACAAGTTCTGGGACTCCAGACGTTTAATAGCCGTTTAATCCATAATGTGGAATTTCCCTGCTCTCAATTTTTGCACTGATATCTCAATTAGATTTCAGAAGTGTCATGGGGACCAAACATCCTGAGAAGTAGCAAGTAATATCTCTTAAATCATGCAAGGAACTCTTTAAAATATAGGGGGCATATAATGAATATAAAACGATATTATATTCTATCGGAAATTACGACGAATGATCAATGAACTATTACAAATGTTTCTAGAATCGTTTAAGGTTAAATTCAATTAAACAACAAGACATTTAGCATCGTCATTACATGCAAAAGGTTGAGAAAACTGAACTTAATTTAACTGAGACAGAACAATCTAAACTGTTCGAGGTTAATTTACTAGGATTACGCAAACAACATTGGCGTATTCCCTATCTTCATAGGAAGAAAGGCAATGAAATAAAACAGACGCATAATGATTTGTAAGCAAAGACTAACGGTTTCAAAACTGCAACAATGATTCCACAAAAACGACAATAAGGCTTTCAATCGGTTAGATTAGGATTTCTCTCCACAGAAATTGTAAACTCAGATTGTGCAAACACATCAATCGCTTGCAAGCGTAATACATTAACAAATGTGTCCAAGGTTAACAAGTCAATACGAGGGCTGCTGAAAGGTTCCTAGCTCTGGTTGGAAGAAAATAGAGGAGGATCAGTTACATATGATTTTATTCAACACATTCCCCTCTCAGTATCACATACTTCTTGCAGCAGTCCTTCAGTTTTTGTAGGCTATGTTAAAGAACTCGGAAGTTTGGGCCTCCAACCAGTCTTTCGAGATATCCGAAAGGCCAGAAACTTTTCAGCACATACTCGTACTGTGTAATACGATTTGCGTTAGCAATGTGGTATTCTCATTTTTAAGTTTATCTCCATTGATATTCTATAGAATTCAGACACGCCACTGCACGTTATTGCAGTTCAACATAAACTGGGTGGTTTTCTGTTCACTGTTTACCGATCTTATAGCTTTCAACACAAATAAACATCACATAGCTTACGCACATAACCTTATATTCTCTAAGATAAATGTGCATTTGTGTGTGGATTGAGAAGAACAAATAACAGATATAGTGAAAATGTTAGTATGTGTATTTTAATGTGTTTAATAATTTTATATTACAAAGTGACCAATTTTTACAATGTTTTTCTGCTAAAACCGCGGCGAAATATTGTCACTGAAGTCAGTATCTGACATTTACGGGTTGAAAATAATAAGACATACACAAAGATGCAGGCACATATGCACAGTACATATAATTACTAAATGAATCAATTAGATTTTTTACTCCACCGCGCTCCAAAACTGGCAAACTGCTGAAGGATGACACACGTTTAATCAGTTACGCAATGCATTTTTGTCATGATTGCGTATGCGTGCTGGAACCAATATTTCCACTTTAGTCTAATTCAAGTAGAGCATATTGTGCGGGTGATATGAAATTTAGAAGTTGGGAAACTCGAATTATAACTTGGATTTCATGGACGTGTTCTCCTCTCTCTCTGTTTCTCTCTCACTCTTTCTTACCCATACACAGACGTGTTTACAGCTATGTAAGCATGCATACATCTATTTAGGTATCTATATACATATATGTATATATATATGTACATATATATATATATATGTATAAATATGTATGTACATATTTGCGTATATATATATGTATGTATGTACATATATACATACATATATATATATGTGTATATATATATATACATATATATATATATATGTATAAATATGTATGTACATATTTGCGTATATATATATGTATGTATGTACATATATACATACATA
>NC_068986.1:18566457-18567182 GCF_001194135.2 Octopus bimaculoides | reverse complement strand
ATATATATATATAGACATGTATACACACACAGACACATATATATATGAATATGTGTATGTATGTATATATATTTACCTGCATTAGAGCAAGATAGACACCGAAAGCATTCTGATAGCTATTGCCACCAGAATCTTTGAGTTTCAAGATAAAGTGCCAAGGCTTTATATTCGTTATAAATCTTAATTAGTAGCGACACTCATAGCTAATTGCTTATATCACAACGGTGCCAGACGTTCTGTTAAAGATTAATTTGATTTGGATATCTATGTAAATGTTCATGTAACACATTTCAATATATGTGTGTGTGTGTATGCATGCGTGCGTGTGTTCGTGTGAGTGTGCCTAAACGTGTGTGCATGTGTGCGTCCGTGAGTGCGTCCGTGAGTGCGTGCGACAACAAGCGGGTACATAAGTTTGACGTTGGGGACGAATGGAAGGTGAGTGTGACATTTCAAGACAACAATCTTCGACAGAAAGTTTGGCGAGGGAAAACTGGAGAGGAAAAATATTTCAACTGTATCTAAGTATGTATGTATGCATGTATGCATGTATACATATATGTATGTATGTATGTATGTATGTATGTATGTATGTACGTACGTATCTATCTATATGTCTGTCTCTCTACTTCTCTTTCTCTCCACTATCTCTACATCTCTTTCTCTCCACTATCTCTACATCTCTCTCTCTCTCTGTATATATCTATATAAATATGTATATATAT
>NC_068986.1:18565186-18566395 GCF_001194135.2 Octopus bimaculoides | reverse complement strand
TATATATATATACATACATAGAGAAAGAGAGAGAAAGAGAGAGAGAGAGAAAGAGAGAGAGAGAAAGAGAGAGAGAGAGAGATAGAGAGAGAGAGATAGCAAATACGAACTTTATGACTGGAAAACAAGACATAAGCCTAAAATGTCACAGTAGATTGTAGAAAATAGATCTTATAAACAAAGTGTATGAGTGTCTGAGTGTGCACTCGCACAAACACACGAGATAGATGGACAGAGAGATACGGAGTCATGTTTAGGATGGGTATTTTATTTAGTCTACAAACTCAGGCACAACGATTTCGACTGTATAAAATCATCAATATATAGAATAGTCATATACAGAATCCATCAAACATTCTAGTTAGTATTTGTTATCTATCTATATAGTTAACTACTAATGCACTTACCGATAATTAAAAAATTCAATTGCCACAATTCTCTTCCCTTTGGTTGTCTTTTTTACTTTATACTTGACTCTGAGATGAAAGTACATGTCGTGCGATGAACCTCGATTATAATTAACCATGACTCTCAATAGTGTGAAATAATTTTCTACGCAAACATGTGCATTGTGATTGGAATATTACGCCCGGCCAAGTAAGGTATGTTGTGAATCATTTAAATTCGTCTGTCTGTTTGTATTCTTGAATGTTAACTGAATCGGTTAGACAATTTATCACCAATATCAGTAAGATTTGACCACAGAACGGTCCGTTATCCTTTATGTACCTCTAAGTGCCTTGTGATACTGTTCGGTCTTGTGCCAGTAATAAAAATCAATATCTTTCAGATCATTTTCTTCTATGTACTGTTTTCATATTTCTATGCATTAGAGTTAGTTGCTTGCTCTCCATAGTTAATTGCAAAGTGTGTGTGTCTCGTTTATGTTTATTTTTTAAACATATTTTTTCTCTCCTCTGAATTCTTCCTCTTCAATTCTATCTTCGTTATTCTTTCATGTTCTTTCTTGTGCATGTTTTCGTTTGGAATGCTTCTATTGATTTCAAGGCAGCGTCTGCTGTGAAGACAAAGCTTATATTGTCTCTAAAGTTTGACAAGTTTCTTGTCTGAGTATGCAAATTTTTCTCTCCTAGTGAGTGCTATTGTTTTGGTATTATTTATTATTCTGTATTTTTCACCTCTTTTTTCTTCGAGTGTGTGTGTGTGTGTGTGTGTGAATGTGTGTGTGAATGTGTGTGTGTGTGTGTG
>NC_068986.1:18560166-18564665 GCF_001194135.2 Octopus bimaculoides | reverse complement strand
TACTACTACTACTACTACTACTACTACTACTACTACTACTACTCCTCCTGTTACAGTTGAATTAATATTATTCAATTATTAATTCATGAGTTGAATGTTATCATCATCTAATTAATTTTTCATCAATAAGAGAAGTTTAAATCATTAACAATGGGCTTATAGGGCGGCTGTGTTTGTGCCACGGCCAAAATAATGTATTTAGCCTTTACTTACGATAGTACACGTTCTTAGTTCAAATCTCGCCGTAACCCAAATATTACTATGTGTCCGTCTCACAGTCATCATCATAATCAACAACTAAGATAGATTACATCGGATAAAACTCTTGCTACGAAAATTCCTTGCAATGTACCAAAGTTGGTCACTTCAATAACGAATAAATTATAAGAAGCATTTGAAAATGTTTGATTAATGGTGAAAATAACACTGGATAAAATGACCTGACAAAAAAGTCGTAACAGGCCGTTGTTGGTGTTCGCAATTTCTTTGTTTCTTCCGCATTAAAAAGGTAAGAAATAATATATATATATATATATATAATGGAATCATTTGAAAACTGATGTTTCTTTTTATAGTTTCAATCTTCTATAAATTTGAAGATATTTGCTCCTGTTAGAAATCTTTTAATTTATTAATTCTCCGTTCCACAATGTTCTATACGAGACACGTGCTGTCAGTAATTACTCAGAGTGGGCAGTTGGTGACTTTTATGTAGTAAAGCACGCACAGAAAAAAGAGAAAAGCGAAACACCAGCGTACGACTGAATTAAATATGTTGTCATTTTAAAAGTCATCTCTGGCTAATCGTTGAGAGAACGTTGGTGTTGCTTTGGTGGAGCTTTGCGCTCTCTGAGTGCTCCTGTTCTTCGTTAGTTTTCGTTTACCGGTTTTAAATGTTGCCTTATGTAACATCAATTTTCATTTGGTTACGAGTAAAATCCCAAATATTTTATCGAACGTCTTCATAAAATGAAAAAAAATATATACCCTAATCATAGTGATACTAGTTGACCAATGCTTTAGTGAAGTTTGTGGGGAAACTACGTCCTACATTACCTGTTTCATTTCTTAATTTGAGACGACCCGTTTTGACTTCAATAAAACCATATCTGCCAGACGTTGAGCACACTGGTGTGGTGTCTCTGTATATCATATGTAACTGCGGCAGTCGGGGGATGCCTTCTCCACGCTATTATTTATTTTCTTGATTCTCTCTGTACATGATATTTAATTTCACCTAATTCAGGTTGACTACTGATTTTGGATAACGTACTTCTTATCACTGAATTCAGTTTATTTTCTTTCATTAATACTAGGCATGATTTATGATTTTCTGCTGCATTTCATTCATAGACTACATAATTTTAATGAGTTATATATATATACTATAATTTTTATAGTATATAAAAGAGTTGTTTTTTTCTAATTCTCTGATTCTCTAATTCTCTGATTTCGATATCGGGATCTCTCTGAATGCTCTGTCAATATTTAGTACCAGTATAGATTATATAGGATTTGGTAAAATGATCTAACCACCCCCACACGTTCATAAAGCCAGCTGGCATTATGCAAAATGTTACGTAAGTTCTCCAACAGGATATTAACCTCGTAAATAGGTTCTCTCTCCTATCAAGAAACACGTTATCACTTTTCAATAGCATTAATGACCACTGGTGCATTCATTAAGCAAATTTGATAATGTACCCAATGCTAGGTAATATATACATAAATACATGTATATGCAAATCTATGTATATATGTGTATATATATATATATATATATATATATATATATATATATATATATATATATATATATATATATATATATATGTAAATGCATGTATATATATATATATGTACATATATTTATACGCGTGCGTGTATGAACGCCCTTTAATGTATGTATATAAGTAGATATATTCACTTTATTCATTTGAGTAGTCAATATTGATATCCAATTTTAGTTATTGATTCTTGTCGGTTTATTGATACAATGAATATCGTTCTCACAGATTCGTCTATATAGGCAAAGAGATTAAGTAGAAATTGGTGGCGTTATCAATGCTATGAGCTTTGCATTTGTTTGTAGGTGTTATCGTGTTGCCGAATATCTTGATAGTCATAACGAGCCATATTTACGGCGTTAATGTATTTTACTTATCAATTCCACTCTTGATCCATTGTTCATCAGACGCTTGTTCAATATATTTCTTCCAATATGATTGAACTTTCATTGGTATCGATGTGTCATTGAGTATTACGTTTCGTGGTTAATGCCACTTTAAAATGTATTCGCATGTATTCAAAACATTATTTTCGTCATACAAATGCTCACGATATTTGAAGTGATTGATTTTACATGCTTTTGCCTATATTATTAGCTTCGATTTTTTTCTTCTGAATGACTACATATTTTTATACATATAGCTTGATTTTCTCTTGACTAAATTAGATTCCCTTGTTTTTATCAATTTTCATTCGCTATGTATTTAATTGAAGCTGTTGGGTTTTATATTCAATGTGTCCCGGTGTGTAAGTCTTCATTATTTTGATCATTATTTTTTATAGTGATCATTACTCAATTCGATTATTGCAAATGACCTCCCAATGTCAAGCAGATCTAGTCACATGGCAATTGTAATTTGATGTCGGACATTCATTTAGTGGAGAACGCCACGATCAAATTGGAATCCCCTTGCAGTTGAAAGCGACCTATGCATCATCAAATCGTGTGCATTTTAACGTGTTGGCAGAAATTAAATGATGATAGTGATTGAAAAATTTAGGGCGCCGACAAAACATCGTTATTACACTCTTCTTCAGCAATTTGAAGACAGGAATATAATCATTTATTAGAAAAAAAATGTTTCAGAGTGTTACCAATGGACGGTCATGTTTTGTAAGAAATACTACAGGTACTACCATGGAACCACCGTTGTTGTTCTACTTCAATGTTGATTTACAGCATTTTCGTCGTACACTTGTTATCATTAAGTGAGCGCTTTCATTTACCGACAAAATTTATTGTGAAGAGAGTTCTGTCCAATATACTAAACTGGCAGTCTTCTATCTCCTGCATGTATGACAGCGAGATCTGTACTTTAGATTACGTTCAAATATTTAAAGCAGTACTTTTCCAATCGGCCCTCCAACCAACACGTCAGATTCAACTAGTAACATTCGAGTGAAATGTGGCCTTGGAATAATAGTTACTTGGAGACTGAATTATAGGAAAGGTGAATTGAAAGGCAGAGATTGACATGGAGTAAAGACTGTACACTTACTATACATCTGCAGTTTGACGGCAGCACTTGAGAAAGGGTGTTTACACTTGCTGAGTACGTTTAAACCCGAATATTTGCTTGAGGTGCCTAAATTACTCAGGAGAGTTGCCCTGTTCTGAGAGTATTATAATAACAATAGAGACAACAGCAGCAGCAGCAGCAGCAGCAGCAGCAGCAACAACAACAACAACAAAAACAATAATTATCAGTATTATGATTGTTGTTGCTGTCGTTGTTAATGCACTTTCTCGTTATTTGTGATTTCGCTTTTTTATTTAATTCATGTAAACCAACCACCGTCACTTACATCGCCATGTTAGTAAGCAATCATATGTAATATTAATCTAATATAATATATTCATTCGTATGAATAAATTTATAATAAATTACTGTTTGATGTATAAGTCAAACGTTATGTTTCTTAAAAAATACGTTCTTCTGGAATTAAATTCATACCAAGTATATAAGATTAACAGTTATAATGAGTATTGCAGAAAATGTTCAAGGCTATTACAGATGTTCAAATTTTGTGTGAGAATGCCCTATGAATATTAATAATTCCGTCTTCATATTGGTACATTATGAAACATCAAGTATGTCTACAATAAACACATAAAGATAGTGACACTTTATCTGTGCATATAGTTAATATGTCAATGTCCTTAGAGTAATGATTGCTTATCAGTTCAATTGTCCTAATTACACATGTCATGCTAGACACATCGATATAATTATGCAGCTTCTCTAGTTGCTCCTACAAAAGATTTTAGACATTTCTTAGTGTTATGTATATAATTATTGCGCTATTAACATGTCTTGTTTGACATCACTCTTAATGTCACTGTATTATGTGTATTTTTATGGCATTTGTCCATTGTAAAATATACGATTGGTATGTTCCCATTATCCATAGCGTATGGAGTAGATATCTCCATAAGTACGAGCTGCCCTAAGAGAGTACGGAGAAATATTTGCCATGTCAAATCTCTCTCTCTCTCTGCCACTCTTTATTTCTCCTTTTCTCTCTTTCTCTATCTTTAAATGAAAAAAATCAAATAATCGCAGAATCTATCTATCTATCTATCTGTTTATCTAACTATATAATATATATAAATAATATGCATACATACATACATATATATATATATATATATATATATATGCATGCATACGTATATGTACATACTTACATGTATACATATACGTATATAT
>NC_068986.1:18555832-18559120 GCF_001194135.2 Octopus bimaculoides | reverse complement strand
ATCTATCTATCTATCTGTTTATCTAACTATATAATATATATAAATAATATGCATACATACATACATATATATACATGCAAGAACATGATTTTGCCATGAAATATTGCGTGTACAATTGTGGAATTTTTATTACATCAATTCCTTAATAAATCTATAACTTGCTTTAAAAAAAGGTATATCTCTTTTAATACCAAATCCTAATTAATAGAATTATGAAATATTTAGTGCATAATATAGTAATGGATCAAATATCATAATATATCAAACTTCTCTATTGCTAAACAGGAATATAATGAGAAATGCACAGTTTAATATGCAGGATATCAATTTACGTAATATGTATGATATAACGCACTATGTTGTGCTGTGCAAAAATGTTTGTAATATAGTATATAAGCTGCAATTTAATCTATTATTTATAGCACTATGTAATATGTTTCAATTCACATTTTAATAATGGTTTGTTTCAAAATATAGCATCCTTTGTAAATAAACACGGTACTTTCATTGATGACTATAATGGTTGTTGTAGTGCACAGTATTATTTACATTTCGCATTATGATCAGTAAGCGATATTACATCTGCTAATAAGATAAAAATGTGTTTTAAAGCATTGTTCAAAACATTTCATGACCTCATAAAAATTTTAGTTGACAGCAATATCTACATTTTAAACTGTGCTACAGAAAACGATTTTGGTTTCAGCATTATTTACAATATTACACAATATCGTAAAAGGTGTGATTCAAAGTAATATTTGCAATATATTACAATATTTAGATGAAACTTTACATCAAAAGTTTAAAACAGTATCCAGTCTAATACAATGTGCCAGATGCAACCAACCAGTATGATGCCACATCTTGAAACAAATATAAGGAAACGTATCATTTAAATGTCCATTTATATGTGCATAATAACTTAGCAAACAATAACAATCCCTATCATTTTGCATTATAAATGAGAAAATGTAAGCGTCTATTCTCCTGATGACCAAGTGAAATTGGCTATGAATAAATACATGCTTTGACAAATAATTTCAGCACTATGAAAGCAATAATCTTAAGATTTGTGAATAATCATTATAAATGCAATGAATAACCGCTTCCTTTCTAAACAGAAGTGTTGATTATAACATGGAGTTTAATTCACTTTTCTTATTAATATACATCACATCCACCTTCCATGCTGATATTGAAGATTTCGGTACTGGTGTATAATTGTTACTTTGTCCATGTAGGATAAAACGTGGAAAATTGTGTAGTTATGTACAAGGTCTGAGTTTAAACATGGAATTACTTTTGAACTAATAATTAGTTTGAGCTCATGAGAAAGTAATCCTCGAGTAAGAAGCTGCTCTAAAATTCTGAAGAAAACCATTCTATTGACTTCTATCGAGGAAGGTACCTCTACAAGGTTTTTATATGATAGCAAAAAATGTCAATGTGTTGGGCATTCAACACTTTAATAACGAATTTTTGATTTTTTTGCTACTAAATGGATTCAAAATAATCGTTGCTGTTTAGCAGTAATAAGATTAATAATAACTTAAGCTTTTGTGATACCTTTACATGAATAGAGTAATATCACTAATTAAAGGTTTGTTACAAGGCCATCAAATTTGAGAGAGGCGATATGTCGATTGCATGGACTTCCACTTCTCAGCTGGTACTTATTTTACCGACCTCGAAAGGATAGAAGTCATAGTGAACCATGGTGAAGGTTGAACACAGAACGTATAAGCGGACGAAATGCCGCTAAGCATTTTGTCCGGCGTGTAAATGATTCTGCCTACTCGCTGACTTCGGAATGTGTAGAATCAGTTTCAAATTTTAGCACAAGCCAAGCACGTCAATAATCCCAGGGTAATCGACCCTAGTGCACAACTGGTACTTGTTTTATCGACCCCGAAAGAATGAAAGGCAAAGTCGACCTCGGTGAAATTTGAATACAATACATAAAGACAGACGAAATATCCCTAAGCATTTTGTCCGGCGCGCTGACGATTCTGTCAGCACGCTTCATTTGGAACGTGAAATACTAATGACATATACCATGGTCATTATTTACCGTTTCCAATCTGCAGAAAAGATTGGTTATATAGCAGATCACCATTGTACCTCACGCTTAGGGACAGTCATTGAATGTTCACATATTAGCACAATGGTGATGAATATTATATTTGGCACGATGCTCTATTATTTCATGCGTATATTCCTTTGTAAAATACTCATAGTTTGTATAGTAAGATTATTGATGATCTGAATTTAGCATTCGGGTGATTTATTTTTTCGTTATATCTCTCGTCACGAATTATTACTTGTGAGTATAATAAAATCACAGGTGTTCTGTATATTGACACCATTTCTCTTGCATAACTATAAGGCGTTATGAGAAGACGTATATGTCTTCTTTCTGCACGCTATTCATCATTTTCACTTATTGTCTGTTCTAGCACGTGTTTATGTTAGAACCTCACACAGTTTCTTTCTGTTGTTAATGAGCACCATAATTTACTGGAACTAGTCTACCAGTAGCGTTTAGTTATATTTTTAATTTGTTTTCATTTCTGTGTAACACTCCACACTCACGCACACACACACACTCACACACACACACACACATATACGCAAACAAGCAAAAACGAGCGCGATTAAAATATGGCAAAACAACACACATTAACTACATTTTCTATTTACTGTTGGAAAAGAAAATCAACGTTGTGCGAAATATAAATTTCTGACCGCAACCAAGCTAATGAAAATGGCTGGAATATTAATTTCGTATATGGTTTAGTCTGATACGACTTGACATTAAAACTAATTGTCTGCTCTCCATCATTGGTTAAATAATACTTCGAACATCTGAGCTTCGAATATGTAGTAGAACTCTTTACTGACGCCACTTTAATCCAAACATGAACTAAATATTTCAAACGTAAAAAGATGTCCAATATTGCTCCTATTTAACTAAGTCAAATGCGACTCATTCCACAGATTTTATGTATGTATCAACGTATATATAATTATATTCATTATGTATGTAAACAACCAATTCGAAATGACGGTAGAGAGCGCATTTGTATACTGAGAGGCTTTATATATATTTCCCCGTGACAGTTATATTTGTCTATTGCATGTACACTCATTACCGCCCCAGATCACAAAAATGAGTTGTGAGGTCGTGCAAGGTAGGTGTAATGCCAACTACTTCGAATGGTAGTTTTATTTAAGGATATTTATGTTTCTTCTAAATGATTTTCCAACCTTATATATATATATATATAT
>NC_068986.1:18554364-18555158 GCF_001194135.2 Octopus bimaculoides | reverse complement strand
CCAATATAGCATCAGAACTTACCTTAGGGGATCATTAACTAGATTCATTAAGGGTCGTTCTCACAGTTTATATTTATATTATAGGGTTTTTAACTTTTAAATTTTCATATTCAAAAGAGACAAGAACATTATAAATAACTATCTACCCACAATAACCACTAAGTTAAAGTTAGAATTATGGTCTAGTACAGACCAAGTAATTAATTGGTTTAGATCAATTGAGCATAAAGAAGAAACAAAATTTATCCAATTTGATATAGCTAACTTTTATTGATCAATTAACCCAATAGTACTAAACAAGGCAATGTGTTTCTTCCATAAAAAAGCAGGCCTTACTAAAGAAGAATTTAAAGTTATAACAGCAGCAAGGAAATCGTTTATTAGCTTTAAAGATAAAATATGGGTAAGGAAAGATACCCCCAGCGCATTTGATGTTGCCATGGGGAGTTCCGACTCAGCCCAAATAGCTGATATGGTGGGATCATTTATCCTTTATGAATTAAATGATCAATTCCCTAGGGTTAGGGGGGGGGTTGTATAGAGACGACTGCCTGTTATATGTTAGGAATTGCTCAAACCAGGAACTACAGAGAATTAAGGGTAGGCTGGCCAGATTTTTCAGCAGAATGGGGATGGGTATAGTTTACGAAGATGATGTCTCAGTAGCAAATTTCCTAGACGTAACATTAGATATTAAGAATAAAACATATAGACCATACCACAAACCCCGAACAAACCTACAGTATATAAGTAAATCAAGTAACCATCCTAGGGCTATAATAGAGAATCTAGTA
>NC_068986.1:18553041-18553506 GCF_001194135.2 Octopus bimaculoides | reverse complement strand
TATATATATATATATATATATATATATATATATATATATATATATATATGTATGTATGTATATGTGTATACATATATGTATGTATATGTGTGTGTATGTATGCATATGTATACGGGTAAAAGAACGGGTAATATAGTATAGTAAAGAGAAATAAACAAGATAATTAATTAATCTAGTGGAAATCCACAGGAGAGCAATAAAAATAGAAAATTAAGGAGTTATCTCCCCTATAATAACAAAGATGAAATCTAACGAGATTCTAAGGTTCTGATGATAGCTATGTATGTGTTTTTTCGTGTTTTGTTCGAATGGTAACCACTCCTGAAGAAGTGCCAAATGTCTAAATCCAATGGACTAGTCACTGGATAAGTTTGGCACAGAAATATTGATATAGAGTGGTGAATAGATCGATATATCGAATTTGAAGTCTCTGTCTCTTTTGAATATGAAAATTTAAAAGTTAAA
>NC_068986.1:18547035-18552820 GCF_001194135.2 Octopus bimaculoides | reverse complement strand
TATATATATATATATATATACATATATATGTATATATATGTATGTATGTATGTATGTATATATACATGCACACACACACACACATACACACACACACACACACACACATATATATATGTATATATATATATATATATATTAATATATATATACACATACACACGCAAGCATTTATATATATGTATATATCGATATACACGTGCACATAAACATTTATTTATATACATATATTGCGTATATAAATACATTTTTATGTGTACGTGTATATGTATGCATGCCTGTGTTCGTGTGCAGGTGGTAGCGGATGCGTGAGTGTGCATGTACTTGATCTATGTGTGTGAGTGTGTGCCTGTATTTCTGTGTGTGTGTGTGTGTGTGTGTGTGTGTGTGTGTCTGTGTTTGCGTGTGTGTGTGTTCGTATGTGTGTGTGTGCTTGTGTGTGCTCGTATGTGCGAATATTTGAAACAAAGTTTCATATTGTTAGTACTTTATAAACACATAAAAAAAAAAACTTTTATTTTATAAATGTTGATATTACGCTTCAAAGTCGAACTTTCAATGTAAATGTTGGTTACGATCGAATAAACACAAAGTATAGAATAATCCACCCACATGTTACGTATTCTTAGCTGCTCATTTCTCTTCCACATATGCGTGTTTTTGATGTATACGTATATGATTATGTATGTGTACAAGTTTACTTCTATTTTGTTATATTTTAGGGTATTTATTCCAAAATTTTTGCACATCTAAAGAATCCATGTCATGAATATCGCTTTTGAGCAAACATTGTAGAAAAGAAGAAAAACAAGAATGCCATTTCTAGTAGGTGATTCTATTGTAAGTATTTGATACAGGTTTGAAACTACTGCGAAATTGTATTAGCATATACTTATATAGCATGTCGAACATCGCAATTTCTATGATCCAAGTATACGAGAGGTGGTATGAGATGAGATAAAAACTGATAGGTTATTGTGTCACCTAGATGACGCCTCTGATAATAATAAGTGAGTATATGCACGCATGGAGATATATGTGTACACATACACACACACACACACACACATGTATATATTTATAAATATATATGTGTATATAAATATATATATATATATATATATATATATATATATATATATATATATATATACAATCGTCATTTTATTATATTATTCTGCATGATTGTCATGACACCGACTCGTTTTTCTTTTTTTTATCGCATCTCTATACTTACTTTTGTTCAAAATATCCTGAATTATGATCGACAAGTGACTTGCCATTATTTTTTCTTCGTGATTCTCTTTGTTCTTGTCTTGAACCAAAATGAAATTTTGTTTGAAATATTTATTACTGTTTTTGTAATCTTTTCACTACATGTTGCACTTTTCCTTATGAAGAAAATTATTAGACATAGATGTCTTAGCAAGAAAGGAACGTGCTTTGAAGAGGCAAGGTATAGCGACTGGAAATGTAGTTATACAAGTGTAGCAGATCAGTGCCGGAAGTTTTATTATAAGAATCATTTAAAAAAAATAAACGCGAATATAAATGTTGTAGAGCCTAATCACTTACACATCCCTACTAACGGCAATAGTATAGCAATATGGAGTGCATTAAGTTTTTTCCCTTAGAGATTTACCTGTTTATGTTTGTTCTGCCAACACAAAAGCACGCACATTTTCAAACTATTGGTTTATCCCATAAAAAATGCGGTTTATTCAATTGCATGAATTAAAAGTCGGAGAGAGATGGGATAAACTACCTGCATCAACTTGCTATAAAAGCTGGCAGTAGTTTTACCTTGTCCTTATTCTTAGTGTAAGTTTTGTAGAGTGCATTTAGATATTAATAGTTATATTTTCAAAGATGTAATGGATGTGACAAAGGAGCATATTTAGCATATTTTGCTTTATGAGGTCAATGAAGGCCATAAGGTAACGGAAAAGTGCTCTTCCATCAGGATATTACTCGACCACATACAGCGCAGATGACATTCAAAAGGCTGGAGCAGGAGGAATGCGAAGCGATGCTCCAGCCACCATATTCGCCGGACATTTACCCCATCTGATTATCAATTATTCCGCAGTCTTCAAAATAACTTGGACGGAAAAAATATGAATTCTGCAGACAAGGTTAGAACAGTACTGCAGAAGTACTTTTCCGTCATGGACAAGTGAATATTGGAAGAAAGTGCTTGCAAATCTACCAGATAGTTGGAAGAGCATTGTAGGAAATGAAGGACAGTATATTTTAGATTAAAAAATAACTTAATTAGATTATAAAGGAATCTTAATTTTGAAATATAAAGGAAATATAAAAAAAAACTGCATAGCCCGCTTCCCCACCAATGTTCAAGGCCTTGTGCCTAGAGTAGAATTACTTATAACACAATGAGAAAGTTATGTATATGAGTCGTTTTAGCTTTATATCACACGACATAAATGAAGAAGAAAATACATTTCATTCTTTTTAGAAGTGAACGTAATTTATTTTATAGGTAAATGTGATTAACCTGTGATTCAGCGACCACTATATAGTTTATGCTCAACTGGCATTTGGGACATAATCAGCATACAAAAGAGAAATGATGTTTTGGGTCTAAAAAACAGTCTGTTTTACATCTATGTCGGTTGTGCATAGCTACTAATATACTTTACAAATAACACGGTTTTCATTCAAGCGATGTCTCTGCATAAGCAAGTTTACATTATTTAACCGTCGCAATATAATCTATCTATCTATCTATCTATCTATCTATCTATCTATCTATCTATCTATCTATCTATCTATCTATCTACCTAGGTGACAGTAGAAAGGGAAGTCTTGTCTAGTGAATGCTTAAAAAAAGATGGGTGAATGTAGCAAGGATGGCACGTGTGAATGACGTAGCCACCTTGAGCATAAGGTTACCGTGGTCTTTTCCGTAGGCTTTTCTTTCCACGGCTAAACCTAAACTGTCCTCCTCTCTTTTTACACGAGAACATTACTGTGATACACGATCCCTATTGATCGCTTTTTTTTTTCTTTACTCTCGGTCCCTTTTGATCGAACTTCCCCCTTTTTTCCTTCCTACGATCCCTTTTGATCGACACCCACCCCTACTTTTTATTTATTTATTTTTCTTCCTTCCTCCTCCCAAAAAGAAAAGCTCTACATTGTATTTGTCCCATCTTTGTTGAGCCCTGTGTGGCTAATAAAAGAAATGTATGTATGTATCTATCTATCTATCTATCTATCTGTGACTCTTTTTCTTCTTTCTCTCTCTCTCGTTCTGTATATATTTACATATATGCCCGTGCACATATGCGTGTGTGTGTTTGTGTGCGTTCAAAATTTCACTTACTCAATCACATCAAGCGTACACATACCATGTACTCTTAGGCTTGACTACATATATGTGTCCATAGAAACACAAACTTATGTGCGCATATTGTAAAGTGCAAACCAGCAATTGAGAGACTACGACAGCTAATATAAATACAAGCTTCTACTCAAATTAAATTCTTTGGTATATACACCTGCATCTTTTAAAGAATACAGGGTTTCTAAAATGCAACATTATGTGTAATTTTATATAAATCATTGTATTATGAAATTATAAAAAGAGTATTACAAGTACAATGATTCATTTGAATTATTTCAAAGTAGTAGTAGTAAGACTGTCGATACTAATAATAATAATAATAATAATAATGATAAATAATGATAATAAAAATAGAAATTCAACACTTTATAAAGAATACAGCGCATTGAATCCATTTTAATATTCTGTTGAGTATCCAAAAGTGTTAAAGACGAATCCCAAATTTAAGCTCTCAAAAACAGCTGTTTAGGAACACGGGAATGTATGTATCTATGTGCGTGTGCACCCTACCTATATTAGTATATATATACACACACACGGGCACACACACAGTTGGAGTTACGCAGATACACTGAAAGGCAGCAAAGCACACATGATTTCTTATTCACATGAGGATGTGCAGGTATACACAAACACATAGATTCATATATATATATATATATATATATATATATATGTATGTGTATAGACATATGTATAAATACACACACACACACACACGCACATACACACACACACACATATATATATGTATACATAGATATATATAGTATGTTCTTTATTTCTCAGTTTCTCTGTTTATCTGTTTAGCTATGCCTGTATGTATGTATGTATTATGTATGTATGTATGTATGTATGTATGTATGTATTATGTATGTATGTATGTATTATGTATGTATGTATGTGTGTATATATGTTGTATGTACAAACACACAGACACGCACACACACACATACAGTAATAAACTCTCTTAGATTGTTTTAAAAGTATGCATGTACGATATGTAGCAATATAACATAGACACACATATTAAGACACTGACTTATTTATACGTATTTATATGTATGTATGTTTGTGTGTATATAACTATGTGTATATGTTTGTATGTATGCGCATATGCATAAGTATTTCCAAAGTTTGGAAGGAAAAATATTTTTCCATTAGAATTGGCATTATGTGTAACAACTAAAATGTTTTCACTATTCGTGTCAAGAATAACCCTTTCACTTCTATATAGTTAGTATGAATTACGACTTTCCTTTTCCCTGCAATACTTTGTTACCAGCACTTTAGCCAGTGATGTTTTTGTTCCTTCAGCTTATTTTGATGGCATTCTTAGTATTTCTTCAACGTTAACATTTCCGACGACGGTACAGTGCCAGTCTAAATGTCATGCGGATATATAACTCTTTCAATACATGTCTTCGTGCGTTCGGAAGGAAAATCCTGTTCTACATGAGGAATATGTTTGCTATAAAGATAAAATCACTTGGCTGTCGTTGCTGATGCTACACTCCCGTTGTATCTCTGATCTTAAACACTTAACCAATCTGGTCATAAATATTGCTTGCTCTTACTTTTATTTACTATATTTTTGTGTGGAGAGCGCTGTTAGATTTTCAGATATGTAATTCTACATGGAAAACTTAAGAAAACGTTCTTTTCGGTTTTTACGAATATATAGGACATCAGAGCAGCCGTTTCTATTACGTCGACGACTTTTCATTTCTCTCGATGTCTCAAAGGTACAATAAATGTCATAACCTCTCATTTAAAATTAGTTTCACTATATTCCAGGTTCAAATACTACACATGCTTTCTGGGACGGGGAACAATAGAAACGTGGAGTTTTATGATGCGAAATCAATGAGCATTTCACTAAACACAAATGAAAATACTTATAGTTGTTTCATTATCTTTCTATCTAATTATTCCCAGTAAACTCTGAAATGTCACACGTTAGCATTTACACAAATTTCATTCTGTGGATTCCAACAACACGATATAAAACATTCATATCATGAACATATAAAGTTTGGTCGAATAATTTAAATAGTTTTAAGATCAGATCTGCTAGTTAAATTGAAATTCTTGTTAGGTCTAATTGTTAAGAAACGCATTACAGATTTGATGTTCGTAGCTTTTGGCGAAAACAAGTCATTTACGATATTTAACTATATCATATCAGATATAAAAATATATATGCATGTATATATATATATATATGTATATACTTCAAATTTATAATAGACCATACACGGAAGCCAAGCGAGACATACGTATACATCAAAATGTGCGTGTGTTTATATCTATCTATCTATCTATCTATCTATCTATCTATCTATCTATCTATCTATCTATGTATCTATATATCTATCTATCTATCTACCTATCTGTCTGTCTGTCTCTCTTTCTATA
>NC_068986.1:18543978-18546884 GCF_001194135.2 Octopus bimaculoides | reverse complement strand
TATATATATAAATGTACATTTATATATATATATATATATATATATATATATATATATATATACACACACATATATACATACCATATATGAAATTGAAATTTTGCTAAATACTAATATATGTATATTTGTACATGTATGTACATGTGCAAATAGATATACATATGTGTATGTATTATGTAGACAAAATAACGTAACATTTATGAGTGTGTGTGTATGTGTGCATGTGGGCGTGAATGTGTGTGTATGTTAGTGTGTGTTTTTGTGTGTGAGCGTGTATAATTTTTCAAACTTTAAATTCAACACTCAATTAGTTTTATCACTTGCACTGTCTGCAGCTCCTGGCAAATATTGTAATGGCTACAGTATATAATTATTCTAATTTTATGGTCTCTCGGATCGAAAGGTCGATACGTCCCATTCGAAAAGTATTCTTTATATCCTGTTTCACACACACATATACACACACACACACACACACACACACATACACGCGCATGCGCACATAGACAGATATAGACACACACACGCACATACATATATACATATATATAGAAGTACCCTGCTAGAGTGACACTGAAATACATTTTATTCAGCATGACATCATTATATATATATATATATATATATATATATATACACACATACATACATACATATATATATACTTATTCATATATGCATAAGTATGCATTGATATAAACAAAATACGTTATATGTATACGTATTCATTTATTCCATTGTGTATACGGCATGTTCATATGCATATAAATACAAATGGCTTTATGTAAAATAGCTGTCATCAAATATATTTAACGGCAGACAAATGACAATCTGGTGTAATTCAATAATAACCAGTCTTAGTTCACACACACACACACACACACAAACACACATGCACACGTACGCACATACATGCATATATATATATGTATATCAAAGTTTCGGTCATATGTCACTATTTCTGTTGATGTTTAGCAACAGAATACAAACTGTCGAAGTACGAATACATAAAAAAATGCATAAGGAAGTATATTTGAAATAACGAAATGATCTGAAATTTAAATATTCCCCTTATAAGCATCGAATAACGATAAAATGTGCATTGGAATGAAACAACTGCAAGATATTTTTTTTTTAAAATTGATTTGTATGTAATTCTTCCTTCTAAAGCGGAACCTGCAATTATATACAGTATAGTGCGTTGGAGATTGCACCTCTACATCCATCCCAGCATACTAAATGTAAGTCCTTATAAAACGTATGTTTTGAATGTTTTAGTGTCTTTACCGTTAAGGAAATCAATAGTTTCGCTATTCGGCGATGCATATCTGTACTCGGAGTTTCTTTTCTCGAGGCGTCTTCATTCTAACATTTTATTGATGTTGATATTAATTTAAGGATTCATTAATGTTGATAGCATCAAAAATATTTTTCTCTTTCGCATCCAGTTCACGACAAGCATAAGATTTGAATTTTTTACCAGCATCTCTGATTGTAAAACCCACGCAATTTTTGTGTAATTGTGTAATTTCGCCATAATTAGACAAATCTTCGCAGATAGTTGAAAGCTGTTGACTAACTATGACTCAATTGACATTTAGCTAGGTTTATTAAAAGTCGTGTTTCGTTGGTGGAGGAAGAAACACATATCCTCCGTGCATGCACAAATACATACGTGCATACATTCATATGTATGTATGTATATACACCAGTAGTATTTAAAAACGTGTACTGCGTACCCTGCTGTAAAATTTAGCGCTTTCCTAATTGTGATAGTCTTCAGATAATCTTTTAAAATTATATTTGATTAGTAACGAGTGGAAATTCTTAGAAGTATACATAAACTTCATAGGGATTATTTCTTGCTTAATAATAATTTCATCATCTAAGAAGTAGACTACAATGTTATATGCAAGTCGTTAATAGCATTCAATAGAAAGCATGTACCGAAGCAAAAGAAGAGTTTCAAGACGACATAAAAATTCATTTAAATATCCAGATGCTCAACATCTCTGTCCAAATACGTATTGCTATTGAAATAATCTATTTTCACTCCTTTTAAAACCCTACGGTTGGTATTTAACATATGCTGACATGGACATGGATCAAACATGAAGTAACGTTATGCAGATGTGACAACTACTTTTCAAAGAAAATTCTCTAAAACTCAAGGTTTGAGGTTTTATAATATGGTATATGGAATACTAGGTATTTTGTCCTCTTCCATACGATATGCTAAGTTATTTTTCTCTGCTGTAGAATGTTATTGCTCATTGTATTTGATACTATGAAAGTTTCCCTCTTATAGTTATCTATATATATATAAAATTTCTGTCACTTGATTTTCTACAATGGTTAAATTTCACTCCTACATTAAATGCTTAATAAATATAATCTATGTAGTTCTTCATCCTTCCCTTCGTCGAACTGACGTGATACGTACGGACTCGAGTTTCTGGGTATTTACCCTTCGTCAGCGTACGACAATCACCGATCGTCGATGCGAAGGGCTCCCAATGCAAATACATATATCCTTTTTTGAGTGACGAACATTCACTCATCTCGAAAAAGTGTAAACAAGCAATGTTAAATCTCTGAACGAGGTATAAACAGTAACTGCGAGACAACGTGAAGTATATTTGCCACTTAAATGTGGCTAGACCTCAAGGGTGAATGCTACTGTTGCTTTTAGCACCAGGAGAACATCTCCTCCATCTAGCTATTGACACATTTTCTGTGCCCTGTCGCTATTTGCAAAGGGTAGTCATCCTTCCCATGTATATATGTATATCTATCTATGTATGTATCTATCTATCTATCTATCTATCTATCTATCTATCTATACACACACACACACACACACACACACACATACACACACACACATATATATATGTATATATATA
>NC_068986.1:18538890-18542317 GCF_001194135.2 Octopus bimaculoides | reverse complement strand
TATATATACGTATATATATGCACCAAAACTCTTACAGAATCACAAGTATATATACAAATGTGCACACATACACAACACAAGGTATTTACCACTACGTATCATAAATTTCATGCTTATTGGACCTATAATTATTTTGGTTTCATTTAATGAACATAACTAAACCAAACATTGAGAGCTTATTTCAAGGCTGTTGAATTTTAATTAAAATACAAGTAATATATTTTACGCTATGTTGTTGAAGATAAACCTATACACACACGCTCAATAACGTCCATAATGTATATATGTTTGTGTGTGTGTATGTGCGTCGATGTGTGTGTGTATGTGTACATATGTATACATTTATTTCTCTGTATATATATACATCTATCTATGTATGTCTGCATATATATATATATATATATATATATATATATATATATATATATATATAAATCTATACATACTTCTTGGTACAGATAAGAATCTCGGCTTATACGCGTCTAGATCACGTCTATGTTCTCCTATGCAGTATAAACATTCTATTTGCTCAGGATCATTTTTAAAGATAATATTAGCGAAGTATCTTTTGATAAATTGAATCAAAATAGTATTATGAATCATATTTAAAAGGAAATTAAAGAAAAATTATAAAATATGCAAAATACAAAACCCTATTAATCATAATATTCCTAATCACATTTTCCGATTGTTTACATGGTCTCATTCTTTTGCATACAGAAATATGCGAGCAAAAATATATGTGTATGAATGTGTACTTTATACATAAACATACACGCATAATTATATTTAAGTACACATATGTAAATGCATCCTAGTGCGTACATATACGTTGACTCACAATCTATCTATCTATCTGTCTATCTGTCTATCTGTCAGTCTGTCTGCCTGTCTTTCTGTCTGTTTGCATGCCTGTGTGTGTGTCTCCCTGTCTATCTATCTATCTACATATCTATCTATTTATCCGTCTATCAATATATATATATATATATATATATATATATATATATATACACTGATTTCAGCAATTTTATTGGGCTCAAAGGAGTGTAGATTATAAATGATTGCAACATAAAATTTGATTGTAGCCAGCTTATATATTTACAATAGAATCTTGTTTCTCTGAAATGTTTCCCTCAAATTTGTAAAATCTAATTTACACTTTTACAGTAGATATGTCGCTACGGATTCACTCAGTAAATATTCATTTTGCGTAACAGAGAAAGCGATTAACATAATCATTTTGTTCAACATATGCTTAGTAAATAAGGATCTCTCATGTAACATAATAGAGAGGTAGGTTAACAGATTAAATATAACCTTAAATTTAAAAGATTTCATATTTTCATGTTTGTTGACATTTTCCCTGAAAATATATTTCTGAAGTATCTTGTGAGTTAGAAATTTTTCAAGTTGGAAATCTATATTCGCTCAATAAGAAAATCTCTGTTAATGGATGGAAGTAATATCTATCCTGAGAAGTAATGTTTATTGTCAAACTTAAACATGGGTGTTCTATAAGAATGGACGATAGTGTTATTTTAGCACCAGGAAAACGCCTCCTCCCCCTGGTTATTCAGTATACTTCACACTCAATACATATTGGAAGTAGGAGAGAACTGTCTACTATTCCTGGTCCAAGACACCCAGAATCCATGGTTTTGACCGTATTGTGGTTATCCTCTAGCTACATGTAGGCCCTTTCTATGTGTTATATTATGTAACACCGAAATGAATAACATTGTACAATTCCGAAGACATTTCATTTGAAAGTACTAAAATATATTTGTATTACCATTTGCAATATATACAGTTATATATATTCACGGTGTTATGTATGTGCGTGTTATTTAGCAAAAGCCTAAAGTAGCAAACGCCTAGTGTAATTTAATTAAACTTTGTGCACCACATCTCCTATAAACTTTCTCCTCGCATTATTCTCTGAATCTAGCTTCAATTTCTATGGCAGATTTAATACCAAACTTAAGTCGGTCACATCCCTGCTCTAAATGGTTCTCATTCTTTTGGACATCACCTGAATAAAGTCGCTCTTGAGCAGAGCTATTGTTATGTAGTGATGTCAGATAGCCTCCCATTTAAAATTGCTCCAAACGTAGTAGTCTACAGAATTGAAATCTAACGAGGTTCAACTCCTCAATGTTGGTGTAATGTAACATTATCTGGTACGCGTTCCTGGATTATAATGACTTTCAGAGATGGTGCTATATGTCTAGTTGAAATACGCACAACATTCCACTACGTATTTCATCCATCTTGGTCTCACCAATCTGCATCACCTAAACCTTTCTTGCGGTATGAATTCTAAAATCATGCGGAAAATCATGTGGTATGATATAACCTCCGTTATTCAATAGTATTAAAATCATCACAATTTCTGAAAACACAATGTGCATCACTCTGTAGACATCGAAAACATATGTACATAGAACATTCTCTCATTTCTTCTGCATGACATTTCTTGAACAAAGTTTTTCCTCACCAGAGAAGAATCAAAACACCCCACATTCATGAAGGTCTTTTACGTTAATGCATAAACGCACGGAACTGGTGAAATAGATTAACTGTGTGTTTGCAAATACATATTTCTCTTTCTTTAGTACCGTAGACATAACTTATATCGAATGTCATTGCGCAATTCAGTTCTGAAGGTTCATGTTGACAGTTAACGTTCTTCAGTAATGGCCCCCATTCATGTTTTAGTTCCAAACACAAATACTGTTTGATGCATTGTAATATCCTTAAAGTGTTCGTATGATTATAATGAATTTCACTTTGATAGTTGAAAAATTCTCGCAAGGTACTTAAAATTCACATCTCTGTGTACAAAATATGCTGCAACACTGAGAAAGGTCGCAGTTCCTCAACTTCTGTGTTCAGCATATTTGGCCCTTATGGCTTCTTGTCTTTCCATTTTTCCTTTCAGTGTTAGCATATTATGTGTGAAGAGGAACATAAAAGTAATAAAAAAACCTTTAAAAGATATGAAAAGAGCAATATACTAGAGTAATCTCTCGCCTTATCGCGGTTTATTATTTAAACTTACGTCGATTCCTCCGTGGTGTTGTTTTGCATTTATGATAAAATAAATATATACAAATTATAAAAATAGTAAAAAGAAAATATACAGTACGCTGCTCTTTCTACTTCGCGGATGTTCACTTATCGCGGGGGATTGTGGAACATAACACCCGCGATAGTCGAGGAATTACTGTAAGACATCAGCGTGTTGGTTATCTCCTTGTACCCCATTTTATACATTCTTTATGTGCGTACATAATCACGCACACACAGGCATACACACTCACATATATGTGTGTAAATACACCTAGGCGCAAACGTACAAGCATACACAAGCATATGTACACAGACATACATTCATACGTATATATACATATATATATATATA
>NC_068986.1:18538030-18538777 GCF_001194135.2 Octopus bimaculoides | reverse complement strand
TATACATGTATGTATGTATGTATATATATATATATGTGTATATATAGAGAGAGAGAAGGAGAGAGAAGGGCAGAGAGAGAGAGACACAGAGAGACACAGAGGGACAAACATAGATAGAAAGAATAACATTTTGTTTTATAAGTAATAATTTCCCCGCAGGGACATCTGCATGTTTTAACATAAATATGCATAATTAGTGTGGCAATGAAAAAATAATTGGGTAAATTACTTTGGTCAAACTCACGGAAATTGAAAATTTGATGAATATACATAAATAAACATATATACATACAAACGCACATACATGTGTCGGTGCACGTGTAAATGTGTGAGTGTATGCGTGTATATATGAATATTAGAAATTTATACATAAGTGAATATATACATAGGTGAATATATATTTATATATATACATATAAGTATAGATGTGAATATATGAACATAAATGGACAAACGTGCAGACTCGTAAGAAGAAGGACACATAAAAGCACTCGCACAAGAGAGACGGTATGTGTAACATTCTGATTTATATAAGCAATGATTTTCCTATAGGAATATCTAAATGTATTAGCATAAATATGCAAAATTATTATGGCAATGAAAATATAATTGCATGAATTATTTGGGCCAGACACAGGCACGTTAAAAATATAATTTATACATAAATACACCCACTCGCTGAACACACACACACACACACACACACACACACACACACACACACACACACACACACACACACACACA